>NW_008686908.1:0-1203 GCF_000695815.1 Acanthisitta chloris | reverse complement strand
ACCCATTGAGACAAGTGACAGCTCTGTCCCCGCCCCCAGCCCGTCCGGGTCCTGTGCCCCTCCACGGCCCGGGACGAGTCCATAAAAACGCGTTTATTGGGAGTTTCGGTTCGTTCCCGATGTCCGCAGCCCACGGCAGTGCCGCGCGGGGTGTTCCCTGCACCCTCCACACGTGCCAGCCCTCAGCCGGGGGTTTGGCCATTCCACAGTCACCGGCCACGATGCTCCGGCGGCGGAAGACCGGGACAGGATCCTCCGAGATCCTCTGGCATCCTGCCGGAACGCGGGGCTGTGAGTCCCGAGTGCCCTAGGATCCATGTCCTGGCAAGAGGGTGCTGCGGGCACAGCGCTAGCAGCTGACAGAGCTCCTGGCACCTCCAGGCACATCCCGCCACATCCCAATGCCAAGGACTCACCACTGGAAGCCATGGAAGCCCCTGGCACATCCTGGCGTGTTCCAGTACATCCTGGTGCTTAGGATGCACCTCTGGCAGCTGCCGGAGCCTCTGGCACATCCCTGTACATCCTGGTACATCCCAGCGCCAAGGACACAGCACTAGCAGCTACTAAGTCCCTTGGAACATCCCAGGCACCTCCCAGTGCTCAGGATGTGGCACTGGCAGCTACTGATGTCCCTGGAGCATCCAGGTCAATCCCAGCACTTTCCTGCACATCCCAGTGCTAAGGACTCTCCACTGGCATCCACCTGGGTCCCTGGCACCTCCTGACGTTCAGGGGCAGAGGGGTGAGGGGTCTGTCCAGCCCAGCTGGGGCTCAGTGACACCAGTGCCGGTGCCAGTGGTGGTGGCAGTGCAAGCAGTGGCCGTTCCTGTCCCAGTGTCCACCTCAGTGTCAGTGCCCATCCCAGTGCTCATCCCGGCACCCACCCCAGTGCCAGTGCCCATCCCAGTGGCAGTCCCAGTCCCCATCCCAGTTCCAGTGTCCATCCCTGCTCCAGTGCCTGTCCTGGTGCCCATCTCAGTGCCAGTGCCAGTCCCCACCCCGGTGCCCACCCCGGTGCCAGTGCCTATCCCAGTGCCTGGCCTGCCGCGGCTGTGCGTGCGCTCGTGGCGCTCCAAGTGCGTTTTGCGGGAGAAGCCACGGCCGCAGTGAGCACAGTGGTGAGGGCGCAGCCCTGTGTGCACCGCCTGGTGCCGCCCCAGGTTGGTCTTGGAGCCGAAGCGTCGCCCACAGCGGGCACAG
>NW_008686907.1:0-3956 GCF_000695815.1 Acanthisitta chloris | reverse complement strand
TGAGTCAGCCCCGGGGAGGGGGGAAGGGGCAGAGCTCAGGCAGCACCAAAAATGCTTTATTGAGCAATAAATAAACCTGAATGACGAGAGGGGAGGGGCAGGGGGGGACAGGAGGGGATGGGAAGGACAAAGTGGACACCAAGGGGTTGGGGACACTGCTGGGGGCAGTGTCAGCACAGGGTCAAGGCCACCACTGAGGTCAAGGTCACCATGGGGTCAGGGTCAGCACAGGGTTGGGGCACTGCTGGGGTCAGTGGCACTGCCAGGGTCCAATGTCACTGCTGAGGTCAAGGCCACATGCAGTCCCCAGTGTCCCCACATATCCAGTGCTCCTGGTGTCACTGGTGTCCCCAACACCCCCAGTGTCACTGGTGTCCCCATGTCTTTGGTGTCCTCACATCTCCAGTGTCCTCGATGTTCCTGATGTCCTCAATGGCTCCAACGTGTCCCCAGTGTGCCTGATGTCCTCGGTGTCCCCATGTCTTTAGTGACCTCACATCTCCAGTGTCCTCGGTGTACCTGATGTCCTCAATGGCTCCAACGTGTCCCCAGTGTCCCTGATGTCCTCGGTGTCCCCATGTCTTTAGTGTCCTCACATCTCCAGTGTCCTCGATGGCTCCAATGTGCCTCCAGTGTCCCTGATGTCCTCAGTGTCCCCATGTCTTTGGTGTCCTCACATCTCCAATGTCCTCAGTGTACCTGATGTCCTCGATGGCTCCAATGTGTCCCCAGTGTCCCTGATGTCCTCGGTGTCCCCATGTCTTTGGTGTACTCACATCTCCACTGTCCTCGATGGCTCCAATGTGTCCCCAGTGTCCCTGGTGTCCTTGGTGTCCCCATGTCTTTAGTGTCCTCGCATCTCCAGTGTCCTCGATGGCTCCAATGTGCCTCCAGTGTCCCTGATGTCCTCAGTGTCCCCATGTCTTTGGTGTCCTCACATCTCCAATGTCCTCAGTGTACCTGATGTCCTCGATGGCTCCAATGTGTCCCCAGTGTCCCTGATGTCCTCGGTGTCCCCATGTCATTGGTGTCCTCACGTCTCCAATGTCCCCAGTGTCCCTGGTGTCCCCACACCCCAGTGTCACCGCAGCAGGAAGCGCAGGCTGATGGGGGTGGCAGGTGCCAGCAGAGTGCGAGTCATGGGACGCACGGGGTCCTCCCCGGGCTCTGGCTGCACCTCGAACCGTAGCAGGATCTGGGGGGGACAAGGACAGGTGAGGGACACAAGGGGGGACAGCAGGGACACGTGAGGACACCAGGGACACTCACCTGTGCCAGTGCCATGTGCAGCTGCAGCTCGGCCAAGCGTCGCCCGACGCAGCTGCGAGGGCCCAGGCCGAAGGGCAGAGAGGCAAAGGGGTGTCCACAGGTGTCACTGGTGTCCTCAGGGGTGACCCCGCGGCACAGCCACCGCTCCGGGCGGAAGGTGTCAGGCGCAGAGAAGAAGTGGCTGTCACGGGAGGTGGCGTAGTGGCAGAGGGTGATGAGGGTCTGGGGGGACACAGGGGTCAGAGGGGACACCCTAGGGACAGCCTGGGACACCCAGGGCCCCCCCAGGTGTCCCCCCCTTACCTGACGTGGCACCAAGTAGTCACCGACGCGGATGTCGCGGTCAGGGATGACTCGAGCGTTGTCAGGAATGACAGGGTACAGCCTGGGGGGACACAGGTGTCACCTCCCTGGCCTTGGCCCTGACTGCATCCTCACCCCCAGCTTCATCGCCATCCCTGCCCCATCTCTGTCCCTGTCCCCATCTTCATCCCTTCCTTGTCCTCTCGCTGTCCTTGTCCCCATCCTCGACTCACTCCATCCATGTCCCCATCCCCATCTTCATCCCCACCATTCCCATATCCCTCCTCATCCCCATCCCTATCCCATTTCTATCTCCACCCCGGTCCCCATTTTCATCCACACCCCTGTCTCTACCTTCATCCACACCCCTCTTCCCATCCGTGTCCCCATGTCCTCATCCTTGTCCCCATGTCCCCATTCCCATGTCCTTTCCATGTCCCATTACCGTCCCTGTGTCCCCTTCCCCACATTCCCATCTCCCCATGTTCCTGTCCCATTCTCACGTCCCTCCCCATGTTCCTGTCCCATTCTCACGTCCCTCCCCATGTCCCTTTCACCTGAGCGTCTCCTTCACCACGGCCCGCAGCAGTGGCAGCTGTCGCAGCGCGGTGGCGGTGGCCGCGGCGGTGGCGCTGTCCATGGTGGCTCTGTCCGTGGTGGCTCTGTCCCCGCTGGGGACAGCGCTGGTGGCAGTGGCAGTCAGCAGCTCGCGGTGCAGGGCCACCTGCACCCCCGGGTGCCGTGCCAGCTCGTACAGACTCCAGGCCAGTGTGCTGGCCACCTGGGGACACAGGGACATCAGCGGGACCCTCGGGGACAACAGGGACCCCCGCGTGACCCGCATCCCCTCTCACCGTGTCCACCCCTGCCAGCAGCAGCTCGGTGACATTGCCGTAGATGCTGCTCAGAGGGAAGTGCTCCCTGGCCAGCAGGTCGGTGACACAAGTGTCCCCCTCGGGCGCTGTCCCTCGCGCGGCCACCGCGGCCAAGCGCTGGTCCACGTGTGTCTTGGCTGGGGACAATGACACCTTGTCAGTGTCACCGTGGCCAAGTGACAATCACGCCCAGCAGTGCCACCAGTGTCCCTGTGCTGTTCCCCTGTGGTGTCCTGTGTCCCCCCATGTTCCTCACTGAAGATGTCATCGTGGCCATGGGATGTCGTGGTGTCCCCCATGTCCCTCACTGAAGGTGTCACCGTGGCCATGGGACGTCATGGTGTCCCCGTGTCCCTCACTGAAGGTGTCACCGTGGCCACGGGACGTCGTGTTGTCCCCATGTCCCTTACTGAAGGTGTCACCGTGGCCATGGGATGTCATGGTGTCCCCCATGTCCCTCACTGAAGGTGTCATCGTGGCCATGGGACATCAGGGATGTCGTGTTGTCCCCCATGTCCCTCACTGAAGGTGTCACCGTGACTATGGGATATTGTGGTGTCCCCATGTCCCTCACTGAAGGTCAACATGTGTGTCACTAAGGCCATGGGACATCCCCCTGTCCCTGGTGGATGTCTCTGTGTCCCACTCGTGACCCCGTGGGATGTCTTGGTGTCCCTGTGGGATGGTCCCATGTCCTCGTGCGATGTCCTCATGTTGTCCCCCCATGACCTCATGTCCCCTCACCAAAGCTGGTCCCAGACACGGCCATGGGATGTCCCTGTGTCCCCAGGATGTCCCCATGCATCCCCCCATCCCCTGTCCCTCACCGAAGGCGAAGAGGTGGTCCCAGGCACGGCAGAACGCGTCCCATGGTGCGGGCACGAGGCGCAGGAGGGGCCGTGGCAGTGCCATCGTCACCAGCGTCAGGGCCAGCACTGCCCCCACACACTGGATCACCCCTTCGGTGGCCTCCGTGGCCTCAGGGTCCCTCCTGTCCCCCAGGCAGCCCAGGCGGGAGGAGAACAGGACCCAGGAGATGGCTGAGGAGACAGGGGGATGTTGGGGACACTGGGGACACTGGCACGTGGGGGACATAGGGGACAAGGCGAGCCCTGGGGACATGGGGAGCCCTTGGGGGTACTCAGCAAGCCTTGGGGGACACGTGGAAGGTCCCTGTGGGGCTTTCCCAGCCCTGAAGGTGTTTCAGGACTTCGAGGGGACATGGGGAGCTCAGGATGGGGGAAGGAGACACAGGAGGCCATTTGGGGGGATCCAGGGGTCCCTGGGGAGATCCAGCTCTCTCAGGGAGTCCCATCCATTTCCCATCATTTTGGGGGGATCCCTTTCACTCCCATCTCTTTCCCAGCCCTTTGGGTGAGGGTTTCCAGCCCGTTCCCAGCCCTTTGGGGGAGTCTCAAACCCTTGGGAGGGTTTCCAGCCCTTTCCCAGCCCTTTGGGGGAGTCTCAAAACTTTGGGAGGGATTCCAGCCCTTTCCCAGCCCTTTGGGG
>NW_008686906.1:0-1949 GCF_000695815.1 Acanthisitta chloris | reverse complement strand
GGCCTTGTTAAACTTCATCCTGTTGGATGAAGTCAGGTGTGAATGTCAGGTGAAATGTGGAATACCTGGAGAGAGTTCTCATCTTTAAATTCACTCTAGAGATGTCTTCAGAAGACTGCCAGCAGGGGTGTTCTGTTTTAGTTTCCATTGAAGACCCATTCTCATCTGTTTCCTAAGCCAGTGAAAGAGTTTTACTGGAGCAATGAGAACACACCTGTTTTTTATATGTAGGTGTTAACTGTCTGAAAGGCAGTGTCACTATGAACTGTGGTTATCCTGTGTTTTTACTTTTCACTGGAACAGGGACTTAGAGTAGTCACAAACATTGTTTTTGTTGCAGAGATATGCAACTGTCTCTCTGCAGACACTTTTCAACTGAGTTGTTAGATCCCTTTTTAGACTTGCCATGGTAGGTCTGATTTGATGACCAGGGTGTGCTCTGGCCACAGCTGAAGTTCCACATATAGCTTCCCTACAGGAGCTGCAGGAGTAATTTAACCTTTATACCTATGATTAGCACAAAGTAAGAGTGCAGCCTTACTGAAGGAAGTATTAAGTTGTAACACAGGTGTTCAAGTGACCATGGCATGATCACCTTAAATTGGCATGTTAAACTTCATTGTGGGCAATAACCACTTTGCTCTGACTTGCAGAGGTGTTGTAAAAGTGCTGTAAGGTGTCTGCTGTTGGTTTTCTATTTCATCAATGTGCATATCCACCTGTATTAGATGACTGAGAAGATGATAAAGTTGGTGTGGAGGGAATTGAGTAAGAAGCATGGAAGTATTTGTCCTGGTTTTCCCCTTCATGTCTCTATTTAAAATCATGATTTTGAGAGTTTTGCTGGTCATTTATTGTTGTGACGTGACAAATTTTGCAATTCCTTTAATTAGATACTAACTTGGAAGAGATTTCTGACTTTTCTAATATCTCCTGTTTTGTTTTGTTGCAGTTAGCAAAACGTGGGATGAAGGTGGCTCTGATCAGCAGGTCGAAAGACAAACTGGACCAGGTTTCTAGTGAAATAAGTGAGTCTAAAACTTCTTCCCTAAACTTCTCAGCCATATTTATAGATGCAATTGCATGTGAATTTCATATGTGCTAATCTATACAGCTCCAATTTCCTGAAAGGTTTGCTCTGGGGCACAGTGCAGATGTTACAGATACCAGTGGTAAAGGCCTTGCAGTTTAATTTTACAGTCATGTTTAACTTCTGAGAACAATAGGGCTTAATTCTGGGATAAGTACTTCTAAAACTGTTCGTTTTCCTCAAGAACAGCTTACCAGGACAGGCCAAAATACCTCCAATCCCCACAGCAAGAAGTGTGTAGTAAAGGGCTGTAGTGCAAAAAATAAAAAAGGAGCAACTCGAGTTATTCCAATCACAAATGTAAAATGGGTATTTGTACAGGATCAGTTAGGAAGAAACTGCCTCAAGTCTCATGCTGACAAATGATTTTCCAGTCAGAGCAAAGTATAATCTAGCACACAAGAATTCCTCCTCTAATCTGTATCTCTTTTATTAAGGCGTATTTCAGGCAAGGTTATTAGTTTGTGCAGAGTGTGTCAAGATAAAGTGAGAAATGTAGCCTTGTATATAGAGGCTTTTGATAAGCAGGAGTGGGAGTTGTGTACTGTAAGGCAGGTTTCTCAGCATGATGGTGTTGGGCAAAGAAACCTTTAAGATTATGCTTCTGTGTTACCCTCCTTGGTCTTGCTTAGGCTTTCCTAAAGTGGCTTGTGTGCATAATGCAGATAACTGTAAGAACTACACTCTTCTTTCAAGGGTCATAAGTGCATTATTTTCGCTTGAGTTTGTGAAAACTTTTAGTGAATTTGGTGGTGGCACTGCTTTAGTGCAGAGCATAATCACAGAATCATGAAGTTTAACAAAATGAAGTGCAAGGTCCTTCACCTGGGCTATGGCAATCCCAGCACAGCTACAGGTT
>NW_008686905.1:479-914 GCF_000695815.1 Acanthisitta chloris | reverse complement strand
TTTCCCCCCAAACCTGCGTCTGTTTGATGAGCAGGTGCAGTTCCCCGAGCAGCTCCGCGATCCGCGAGTCAGCCGAGACCAGCGCCATGATGCGAGCCAAGATGGCGGCCGAGCCGCTCCCGCCTTTTATAGCCTTCCCGCCGGCTAGGCCACGCCCCCTCTCTGCCCATATATGGGCATAGCCACGCCCACATGCCCTTATAAGGCTCCGTGAGGCTAAAATCGCCTTAAATCGCCCCAAAATCACATCCAAATTAATGGAGAAACACCAAAATTACATCGCGGACGTGAAAAATTTAATTAAGGAGCGTAAAATTATCTCAGGGATCGTCAAAAAAGTCGATTTGGCCCATAAATGGTTAGGCCACGCCCACTCCAGGAAGTAATGGCGGATTGTGGAGAGTCACGTGATGTTTGAGTCATGTGACCCAGAGC
>NW_008686905.1:0-454 GCF_000695815.1 Acanthisitta chloris | reverse complement strand
GAGGAGGAATTGTTATTGCCGGGTGAGAGGAATTGCCCCAAAAGGGGTAAAAATTGACCCCGGGGAGGGGTAAAAATGGTTCCGGAATTGCCCCAGGGAAGGGCAAAAATTGTCACAAAGGGGAAAAAAAATTGCCCCAAAGGGGGAGCAAAAGTTGCCCCAAGGAGAGGTAAAAATTGACCCGGGGAGGGGTAAAAATGGTTCCGGAATTGCCCCAGAGAGGGGCAAAAAATTGCCCCAAAGGGGGAATAAAAATTAACCCAGGGAGGGGTAAAATCTGCTCCGGAATTGCCCCAGAGAGGGGCCAAAAATTGCCCCAAGAGGGGAGCAAAAGATGCCCCAGGGAGGGGTAAAAAATTGCCCCAAAGTGGGCAAAAAATTGCCCCAAAGGGGAACAAAAACTGCCCCAGAGAGGGGTAAAAATGGCTCCGGAATTGCCCCAGAGAGGGGCAAA
>NW_008686904.1:3879-4157 GCF_000695815.1 Acanthisitta chloris | reverse complement strand
CGGGGCTCAGGCTGATGCCGCTGCGATGACGATCTGCCCCGGGAGCTGCCCCGGCAGCCTCCGTCCCTGGAGCTGTGGGAGGGGAAGGAACAGCCCAAGGCTGGGGCTTGGGGCCGGCGGGGTTGAGCCATTCGGGCAGGGAAGGGTTTTTTAGGCTGCGGTCCCTTCAGAAGGGGAAAAGGAAGGAAAAGAAATCGGGTTCGGCAAGGCTTGTGGCAGCAGAAGGGCCAAATCTGCGGCGAACAAAGCAACTGGGAGGGGCGGGGGGGCAAGGTGGG
>NW_008686904.1:0-3851 GCF_000695815.1 Acanthisitta chloris | reverse complement strand
TGGGAGAGCCGCGCCGGGACGGCCGGGGCTGCTCCCTCGGGGAGCGATGATCTTTGGCCAGGTCTCAAAGGTAGCTTGTGCCCGTTAGGAACTAGCCCACCGCAAGAAAGCCAAGTCCTAGCGTCCCATAACTGGTGCATTCCCAGGAGGTTTTTGCATTAAATTAACACCGTGCCAGGAGAGAACCGTACAGAGCTGTGCCGGAGCCAGCAGCTCTCCGCCTGCGGATGCTGCCTCAGGTCTCCTCTCTGGAGAACGACGGAGGGCGAGGGGCTGAAGTGCAGCCCTGTTTCAGCCCTGCCGTCTTTGGACTGGGGAGGGCAACAGCTCGGGAATTCAGAGGTCGCAACTGTCCCTGGTCCCTATGGAGGGAAGCTGGGACAGGAAAATCCCTGTGGAGAAGGAGATTTGGCCACCTTACAAGTCTACTGTACAAGAGAAAGCTGAAGCGCAGAGTCAGAAGCACAGGCTCTCGTGTGTGTTCAGAGACAGAAGTGTCTTCACCACCACTGACCAGGAAGACATAAGAAGGAGGGCTGCAAGGGGGAGCACTCTGGAGACCTCCACGAGCTCTTGGGAGGCTGTATCACCTCCGTGAAAGAAAACCAGCAATAAAGCTAGGGGCAGGCTTTCTATACTTTGCCTGCCATTTTTCCTTGTAGAATTATTTGAGAAAACCTGAACAGGCTTTTCTCCCAGCCTCATCTCTCCATTTTCAGCACATGACTCCTGGCCTCTGGCTTTGGAAAGAACCTTTCTTGCTGTACAACCACACCACTACCTTTGCAGCTCTGGTGACAGGTGTAAAGAGAAGGTTCAGGCTTAAATCGTGAAGATGCACAACAGCAGCAGCTCCAGTGTAACCAAGACAAGTGATCTTCTATCAGCTTTGCCCAACAAAAACATTAGAGAACTCTTAGAAAGTAACCACCATCAATGGACCTTTTCTGTGCATTCAGATAAGAAAGTCCTTATTTGGGATGAAAAATCTATGCCAGAAAGCTAGTAAATGCCAGCTTCACAATTATCTCAGCAGTCTTTATCTGGCTGCTATGTGGGTAGTGCTGATTTCATGAAAAATTCACACATTATTTTCTTCATATGATCCTGACTCACTCAGTGCCCAGGAAGTTGCATCCTTAGTTCTGACATTTTGCAGACTTTGAATGATTGATTAAAGCATTTAAAAAACACACTTAAAACATAAGGGTGCTGGTGGTTGTTAAATGTAATTGTTGTTGTTTAAATGTAATTATTTTTACATTTTGACTAATTATAAATGGATATTATTAATGAAAGAATAAAATTTGTTTATTGGGGTTTGAATTTTGCAGTCATCAGGAATAAGCACACCAGGTAATGAGTTTGGCAATAAAACGCCAGCCTTAGGCATAGACCAGATTTAGCACCACCCTTTCTCTTTGTATCACACTTCCTTCCTCCCACGAGTTCAGCCCACTCAAAACCTGTAAAATTTCTTCCTATAAGAGGATGTGCCCATTTCTGCTCAGTTTTCTAAAGCCTTTATTTCTTAAATATGCTCCTCAGTGGGAACACTCCTAATGGATTTACAGGCCCATTTTATCACTCTTACGGGAATGGGTGGAGATGGAAGAACTGAAAAAGATAGGGTTTGATTTAGATTGAAGGGGAGAAGCCCACAGTGAACCATTTGTGCGTAAGACGACAGAGAGAAACGGGATAGTGAGTGGGAGCCTCTGAGTGAACCGATGATGTGGAAGAGCAGTGTGGTTCCTGGGCAAACATGCCCCTTGAAGAACATGTACTGCTCTTCCTCCAGTTTCCCTTTTTAAAGGTTTTATTCAGAAAGGAAAGGAGTGGGAGAAGAGGCTTTTTCTTTTCCTCACTTATTTAAACTGCCTAAATCTTTAACGAATTTTAGCTTCCCAATACCCAGCTGTCAAACAAACCCAAAAAACTGATTAGCTAACAAACAGAAGAATTATTCTGCAAAACCTCACCATGTAATATGGGCATCTCTGCTTCGAATGACATGCACATTTTCAAAATTAATCTGACTAGCATAGACCTTCTTCAGCAGGGGAGTCAAGATATCTGCCTCTCTCTGATAAAGGATGGATTTTGCACTTTGAGACCAAAACAACACTTAGGTTTTTTCAGCCATATCACACTGTTGGCTTGTTTCTGAGATATTCACAAACACCATCAGGTTTTCTTCAAAACTGCCCTAGTCAAAATGTCTTTCCCACCTGAGAAGTTATTCTTGCTGACCTACTTCTCCTGCACGTGTTATCTTTCATTTGTCCAAAGCTCCAGCATCTTTGATTGCCTTGGCATTACTTCTTTATCCTTTCATGGGTTTGCAACATCATTAGATTTAATGTCCAATGGTAAATTTTATTTGTGTGACATTTCCTCTGCTTGGCCTGTTAACTAGAACACATCCCGCAGCTGGGAATTGGGCATTGCATCGCTTGTAGCAAAAGGAGTTTCAAATAAGCCATCCCTCGAGCAGCTCAGGAACTCCAGAAAGACAGGACCTAAGCCCACCTTTGGATACAGATTGCTCAAAAATACTTACCTAAGAGGTGAGCGGAGATATTTTTGAGCTTCTCAGTAGTCTGGGAACCAACCACTCAATTCAATATCAGTTCAAAAGGGAGTTCAATTTTGCAAAAGCATAAATCTCTGTCTAATTAGGCACTTCCCTTTTTACATCATTCATGGACTTCCCAGACATATTGTCACGCTGTCAGTAACGTTACCATGCCTGGGGAACGGTGACTGCTGCCGTGACTGAGCACCTCTCGAGGACAAGATCTTCAACACAGAAATTTTAGCTCAGGGCTATATTACAGTGCGGTTTACCATCACCTTTTGTTTACATTTTAAACTGGTTTCCATTACTTGTGATCTGCCTTTACCCAAGTCAACCTGAAATTGTTTTTCTAGACTGTGCCAAGAGGCCTGGCCCTCTGTGTTGACTTAAAAGGAAGTAATTCTAGTTACAGCCCTCAGTTGGTTACAATTGCCAACCGACTCATCCAGGCCCATCCACCTGTACATGCCCACACTGCCCAAGAGCTTGGGTGGGGTGTGAGGGTGTTGACAATTTTTTATTCTTCAATATTTGTTCCACACTTTTATTCTGGACACAATCTAGGCTTCCTGGATACTAATCTCCAGAATCATCTTTTGCCTCAACCATGCAGGGCTGTTATATTTAGAGGTATTACTGAATAATCCCCATGCTGGAGGGCCACAGAACCTTTATTTAACTCCTTCAGCTCATACAATAACCACAAGTAGCTTCCAGCTAGCTCAGGAACTGGTGTGAGCACAGTTCCATGGGCCCTCAACAGACACCTGCCCAGAGAGCCCTGCCAGGCATGGGAGCCTCATGCAAGCAGCATCAGCACCAAATGTGCACAGAAACATTTGTGAATCATGTTTAAGTGCATCACATCATAGCTGTTTGCTCGTAGCTCCAACTGCTGCCAGAACATCACACACTGCTGTACATGAGCTCCTGTTCCATGATTTGGCATGATGATATAAGAGAAACTCCACCTTGTCTGGTAATGTGCACTTCCAGTCATGAAAGCCAACCCAATTCTGGGCTGCATCAAAAGCAGTGTGGCCAGCAGGTTATAAGAGATGATTCTCCCCCTCTACTCTGCTCCTGTGAGACCCCACCTGGAGTGCTAGGTCTAGCTGTGCTGCTCCCAGTGTAAGGACATGGAACTGTTGAAGCAAATCCAGAGGAGCCCAGTTGCTAAGAGGACCGGAGCATGTCCTCTATGAAGACAGGCTGAGGAAGCTGGAACTGTTCAGTGTGGAGAAGGTTGAATGGAGACTTCATAGCAACC
>NW_008686903.1:0-25435 GCF_000695815.1 Acanthisitta chloris | reverse complement strand
CTGGTTTGCTTTCAAACCAGCACAAACCCTAATGGTCTAAGAGGAAACAGCTATCAAATCCTTTTCCAGCATTGTCTGAACAAACATTAAGAAGTTCCCACTGCAGAAAAATAATACATGAAGTAACTTGAGCTCTTGAAAGTAGACAGGGACTGGAAAGGGAGGATGAACATGACATACTAAGTGCAGGACCAAGAGAACAAAAGAGAAAAACTGAAGGGAAAAAGGTAGACTATTGTATCACTGATTATGAGTACGAGAGACTAGCAATACAAAGGGAACTAATTAATTAATCAATTAATTAATTAAGCTTTCCTTAATTATCTGGGTTTTTTTTCTCAGCATCTGAGTACATGTTTCATCACCATTTATTTGGACTATCACCACAATTTTCAACTCCTGGTCAGGCAGGATCATCAAAGTCTTCAGTGTTTGACATGTTCCCTCCAACCAGAGGCAGGAGCATAAGGACACATTATGTATCCCTGTGGGGATCCCATCGCTTTGCTTTACCAAACCAATTTCATAAAATCTCCAGAACCTTGGTTATTGGTACTGGCTAGGATGACTCTATTCTAGGTGTATGATGCTCAATAGAACTTTTGTAGTCTCTTCAGGCAGCAGTTACAAGCAGAGGTAGTTTAACTGGCACAGCTCACACTGAGTTCCTGATTTTTTTATTGCCTGTTCTTTCTGGGCATAATACGGAATTGTAGAGGAAGATGATCCATATAGAAAGACTTAAATGATCCAAACAGGTTATGTAAACAGCCATTTACTGTAGTTTCTATCCTTGTGATTACTGATTGGGCTTTTACAATCAAAGCATTCCATTCTGAGTTAAGTGAAAAGGAAACTCCTATTGCATTTTTGAGGGTTTCCTGGATATCCACAACTTTGTCATTTTCTGAGAGTGTACGTTATGAGTCATCCTGATTTTAGTTTGATTAATGACTATACACAGATGGTACTTGTGAAAAGTGATAACTTTAATGTAGCATCTTGAAAATATGCCTAGTACATGCTGTATATAATATAAAAAATATTAACCCTTCAAAAAATTTGTAAAAAGACACTAATCATAACTGATGCCTAAATTTTCAGTGCTGAAATTATTTCCTTGTAAAGGCATAGTCATTCTTCTATTCTCTAGACCTGAAAATGTAAGGATTCAATCAGCCATACATAACAGCAGAATATACAACTCTTGAATAGATTTTCACCTTCTTTATATCAAGATGTGTGACATAAGGTTTACTTCAAATTCTGCTTCCCTTGACAGAAGATTGAGCCAAGGAGAAACCCAGTTCACAAAAAATATTTACTTCAATGTCTTTTATTACTTAAGCTGCTATTTTATTAAAATACAGTTTTCATTAATAAATAGCTATTCACATAGCACATACACTTACGTCATTGCATAGTTTCCTCTCTCTCCCTTTCTGTCTCACACACACATGCTCATTCATGGTAAGTAATGGAATTACCAAAGAAAAACAGAATTAAATTATTAGCAACAATCAATCACCAGCATTGAAGGAAGAAAATATGCAAAAATTGTAAGCAGGAGTAGAAGGTTGATTAATGATGGATTTGCATCCCTCAGATCACCATCTGAAATCCCATTCTTAAGGTAAAGCTGTGGTATTGTGCTGGTTTGGGCTGGAGAAACTGTAGGTCTGGAGACTAGCTACCAGGGAAACCTGATCCACTGTTTTTAATTTGTGCCTTAAAATTCAGGGATGAAAGATTTAAATATTTAGAGAAAAAGTTTAGAAAACTTATCTTACAAAAAGGGAAAACACAGACAATACATAACACCTGGTTCCTACTGAAACTTGAATCATTTCGATCTTGACATTTAATTAAAAACTAGGCATGACCTCATAATTCTCTAAAGCAAAGGTCAGGGCATAACATGTCATAATTTATGAAAATTTTTAGAAGCCATTGGATCAGTTGTTCTGTTATTGATTGATTGCAAACTCATCATGAAATCCATGACAGTTATCTCAAGTTAATTTACTATACATAGCCTGAATAAACACTGATTTCATGACAACTTGGAACTAATAAAATCTTAAGGGGATTCTTAACAAAGAATCATAAAAAGAAGATTTCTTTAATAACTGTTTGAAGGGAAAATGGTACAGAAAGGAATACTAGCCACAAAAAGAAACCATGTATAAATTCAAATATTTCAAAGAAAGTATACTGAAAACATCTGCCTTAGACCATAATTCAAAGAAGTCACTAAAACTTTACTTTCAATTTGTTTAACTCTTGGAGACAGAGACATGCAATGGATCATAAGATCAAAATATAGTTTATTCTGAAGCTGAATAACATCTTTCTTATAATGGAAATCATATTGGCTTGCACTTGAGCTTTCCCTAAGAACAAATTTTGTTAAATACACATATTTCTTTAATGTACACATTGCTCAAGTCATACTTTTGTTGGAAAATTTCTGACTGACACTGCTCCAAAAGCATTTGGGCTCACAAGACAGTAACAAAATGTATGGCTAGCTTTTGGAAGGTTTTGAAATATACATTTGTAAAGACACAGAGGTAAATGCCACTCCAGATGACTTCATTTCAGACGTTTGTTAAACCATTGTCAGTTTGAGATACAGAGATTAATCCTTCTCAAAGCTCAGGTTTATCTTAACCACAGGATACATCTAATTTCTCTGAAACTCAAAATCCCTCCAGCACAGCCCAAGTGAGGAAGAAAGGGGTTTCCTTCCTAACTGCTTGTTTTCCTTCAGTTTTTACCTTAGCACTAAGTGTATTAGCTCCATCTCTTATCTCCACCTATGTTTTGTTGAAAGATAACGGCAATTCAAAGACACACATACTTATATAGCCCCAAAATGAGTTTTGAAGCAGCCTATATTAACTTTGGACTACAAGACATGCATTTGGGTGTGCTTATCTTCCTCACTCTGATAGAGTATGGGACTGAAAGTCTTAAGACCTGGAGAAAGCTTTCAGAAAGGTGTACAGATTTCTATACAAAAGGGTTCACACCTGAATTGAAACAATGAGGCAAAAGCTATTTGTCTCTTAGCTATGTTGCAGTGAGTTGCTAAGTTTTAATGTGCAGCAACTATCAAGGTATAAATTTCACATAGATACAAGACAACTATGTCCAAAGGGATCAGAGGTAAAGACTACTGATGCTAGCTGAACTCATGGGATAGGACGGTGTCTTGTGGGACACATGCTGGCTTATGGATCAGCTCTGGCTCTGCATTTTGGTCATAAAAGTCCATACGGAGTGAATTTGCAGGCATGAGAAATGCCTCTGTATGTGAAACCAGAAACCAGATCAAAGAAAGGATAGGTCGGTACTGAGAGGCAGAATGTAAAACTCTCCCAAGAATACATAACGTCTGGAGTCCCTCAGTCCTGTGGATTCACAAGAACAGAAAAATTCAGAACATCAAGTTTCTAAAGTCTGTCAAGCTCACCAGCACATCATCATACCAGGTAACCGTCAGTGTGTGTCTGAGTGTGAATGCATTAATTGTGCTCAACTGTGCATAGCTATCTGCTATTAACAATACAGCTTAATTCTATTAACAGTTTTACAAGTGAAAGGTGGTCACTAAACATTGACTGTGATTTTTTTCTCTCCTGACTTGAACACCTATTGGGAAAATTTACAATTCTAGTCATTAAATCATTCTGTCCTTGCTCGACTCTCTAGGACTAGCACAGGCTCATCAGTGGTTGCCTGCTGGAGTTCCATCTGTACCTCACTTGACCAATAAATATTCCACTAAAATTGCTCATTCCTCCTTCACTCACCTGCATACCTTGCATCTTGTTGATCACAGGTTAGGGAAATCAGATTTTGCATATCCACAGGGCAGAGTCCATTGTCAAGTACCAGGTGAAAATGCTAAATGGCCACTATAGAGTAAGGCCTTTTTGTCTACTCTACAGTAATCTTCTCTTGTTTCTACCGCAAAAATATGATTTATTCAGAAGGCCTGTTGGGGTAATTCCTGAAATACGGAACAAGGGATTTAAGGGGACAAATACAGTCATCAAATCTACACTTGTGTTAACTGAAGGAAACATGCCCAGTAGTTCCCTTCAGTGATTACAATCTGGGTCATTACTAGAAAAGTTTAAAACCAGAAAGTTTCTTTCTGTTATCATTTTAATTGGAAGATTATTCCAGGATGTCAGTTTTCTGATTGCTAGAAGCCTCTTTATGACATCCAGTCTTACATGTCTCCACAGCAACTCTATACTTTTCTTCACATTATACAGTTGTTGTTCCAGTTACTGTTAACCCATCTCAAAATACTTAGAAGTGGGTTTTTTTGTCAGACTAACAATATTTGTAAGTCTCTTCATCCTTTGACTGTAAGATGGACTTTGTATTCATCTAATCAACACTGAAGACCTTCTTTGTACTGTTCCAATTCTAGTGCATCATTTTGGTGAGCAAAGTATTGTGTTCAGTTTCTTGAACAAAATATCTGAGTCATTCTGCTGCTTGCTGTTTGATGTTCATAGAAACATAGCATCATATTAGTTTGAAAAAACGTTCAAGATCATCAAGTCCAGTCATTAACCTAGCACTAAAGCATGGTCCTAAGTGCCGCATCTACACATCTTTGAAATAAATTCATGGGTGGTGACCTCACTACTTCCTGGGGAGCCTGGCTCAGTGCTTGACAAACCTTTCAGTGAAGAAATTTTTCCTACTATCTCACCTGAATCTTCTCTTGTACAACTTGAGGCCATTTCCTCTCATCCTGTCACTAGTTACTTGGGAGAAGACATTGACCCCCACCTCATTACAACCTCCTTTCAGGTAGTTGTAGAGACCAATAAGGTCACCTCCTTTTCTCCAGGCTAAACACCCTCAGCTCCCTCAGCCGCTCCACAAAGGACTCGTACTCCATCCTCTTCCTCACCTCCACTGCCCTTCTCTGTACTCAATTCAGCACTTCTGTCCTCATTGTAGTGAGGAGCCCAGAACTGAACACAAGATTTAAGGTGCAGCCTCACCAGTGCAGAGTACAGGGGGATGATTGCTGCCCTGGTCCTGCTGGCCACATTAGTTCTGATACAAGCTAGGATGCCATTGGCCTTCTCGGTCACCTGGGCACACACCTGGCTCATGCTCAGCCTGTTGTTGACCAGCATCCACGGGTCTTTTTCTGTTGGGCAGCAGACATCTCCTGACGTCTTGGATCTCCTCTCCCCATAGATTCCCTGTGTCTACCTGATAGACAGTAAGCAGTACCTCAGCACTGGGCCAGGACAGCTGAGATCCCTATTCCCATTCTCTCCCACCCCTCTAACTATGCCTCACCTCTGTTTCTCAGAAGATGTTTTCCATGTTTCCTTTCCCAGTCTCTAGAAGGGTCTGCATTGCCTTCTTTGTGCTTATCCTGCATCAATGTGCATGCCTGGAATCCTGCAAAGACCGCTGTGTAGTCCAGGTGATCCAGAGGAGCTTGTTAATGTATTTTTAACCATCTCCACTACAAATGCTTCCTAAGAGATCTTCCATAAGGCAGGACTGTATTCACAGATGTTGAAAACTCTTTTAGAATGTTTTTTGCAGACTACAAGGAGGGACTTGACTTCCTACTCTGTATACTTCATATTCATGTCCATGGGCAGGGCTCCCCCATACTGCCATGGGGATGAATCCTGGCAGGGGTGAAGAATATCAGGGAGCTATTCATCTGCAGGAGAGAGAGATGGAAGGGACCCTGTGTGTACCCTAACACTGCACAATAAGCAAGTAAACTCAAGCACTTCACCTCTGTCCGTAGCTCAGGTGCTGGTTCAATCTCTAGCTTTGCTTTGGGACGCTTCAAGGGAAATACGATATAGAGGGAAATAATCCTTTGCAGTGGGCGTGCAAGTTAGTCTGTGCCACTTGACACCAAAACCAGGAATCAGTCCCTGACCAACTTTTATTTAGAACAGTAGACGATATTTGTGCTGACTGCTTCAAAGATGAGATGAGCCTCTAACCACATCCTTTGCTGTTTGCTCCAGGAGACGAAAGCCCCAGAGTCTCCATGGTATTTGCTCTCTTAGGTGAGTCTGTGTGAAAGCAGTCCCTACACAACTCCCAGTTGTGGGGTCCTGCAGCATGAGTCTTTCAACTACTCTTAGAGCACATTCCATGAATGGTACCAACACAGCTGGCTTCAAAGCCATGTTGCAAGAACATTCTTATACCTGTCAGTTCCCTATGCTACAATTCTTTGCAAATGCAAAGTGGATGGACTGAGGAGCATCAGGAGATAGAACTCTCTCTTCTACCCTACTAATCTTTCACTACACCTATGATATAAACTGGACATTTCCTCATGAAACAAGGGTTTCATTCATCTGAAGAAGGAGTAGAATTTCTGGATATCTAGGCCAAGATGTTATGCTTAATGAACACAGTCCTGGATTTTCTTCCGCTATCTGTGCAATAATGGCATCCCAGAATGCCCCTCTATCCAGACAAAGGACACCAGAAGTAATTATGGTCTCTGCAATGGTAACCAATGGGTTACTTTTCCATATAGGAACATTCCGGGTCCAAGTGGAGTGATAAGATACCCTTAAGGTCCTTCACAAACATTGCTAGATAGATAAGGCTAGATGACAGATGTAGGATCATGCTGCTATTGAATTTGTCTTTACATAGATCTATTCTCGTCATTCAACTAGAAGCACGTCCTGTTGTCACAAGACTTATTCAGGACTTGTTAAAGTTATCATGGGTAGCTTTTAGGTAAGCCCTCATGCCCACTGGGCACAGGGAATCCATGCTAGCAGTCTCAACCCAAGCGATTACTGAACTAGAGGACAACTCTGTCTGCAATAGGAAAGAGAACAAAAGGGGAGTACCAGAGTGTTCCCACCTGTGAACGCTGGCTTCTAACATCTGTAGGCACTGGCACATACCTGGTTACTTGGACAAAGTGACCATGAAAGAGGGTCTGGTCATCAAGGACCTACATGCTGGGAAAGAGATCTTACTCTTAGACTTCCTGGAATGGGTTTAAAATGTCAGTGGTTGTCATTGGGTTGGTGATCACTAATCAGCATGGAAGAGTGCTAAGTGAAAGCACTGAATCTTGGTACAACAACAGACAGTATAATGGATAGCTTGTCTGTCTCTCATTAGCACACCTGTAGTGCATTTTTCCTCACCCTTACCTGATTTCCAATGGATTGGCAGTGACTTTCTGATTTTAAGAGGCCTGTATCAGGGACCAGGAGCAGGATGCCCTGCAAGGGAAGGTGACAGGAACTGATTACTAACAGCAAGGGGTGCAGTTCATAGTACCTGAACAAAAAAAGCAAACAGAATAGGTCCAGTGACTGCAGCCAGGTTAAGCCAGCCCAGGCAATCCAGACAAAACCATAGTAAGATGATAGTCCAAGATCAAGCCATAAAGTCAAGTCAGCAGATCAGGGTCAGTATCAGCAAAGTTCACGGCCAGACCCAAGCTTGGCCACCCTTTAGCTCTAGTGGAGGTCAAAGGCAAGTGTCTGAGCTTCTGAGCAACTCGTGGGCAAGGAATGGGCAGCCTCTGCCTAGTCTTCTCTTTGCTCTTCCTCATGCAGCTCTTTCTGCAGCAGTCTGGCCCAAGCTTACACTGATGCCAGCTCATACTGATCTTGTACAAGCAGACAAAGCCCAGAAAGCAGGGGAAAAGGATTCAGAGGTTGGTGTTCTAATGACTCAACAGCTTGGATGTTACTGAACTTGGGATTCTGATAAACAGCAGGTAGATGCCCTCAGACACAAGGAGTATGCATGTCAGCATCTTAAAGAGGAGTGTATGTTTAGACTGGTGTAAACAAATAGCACTCTGCAACTTGTTCCAGTTGCCAGAATAAGTAGAGTAGCCACAGTTGAAATAACCACTCTATGTACTGCTATGCTTGTGCCACCAATGTTGGGCCCATAGTAAAACAAATCCCAGGATGACATCATAAGTGCAGTCATCCTTCATATAAGGTCACAAGCACACTTTTCGAATTTTATTGGCGGTTTCGGTTCTTTCAGATTTGAGATTAATCTGTTGATAGTGTCTAAAAAGGTGAACAATATTCCTATTGGTTCCTTCACATACTTCATGCGAGCACGTGAATCTATATATTTCCTCCTTTGCAGTCATTTGTGAGACACGGGAAAGCCCATGCAGAGTTTGATCTAGGCAGTGCCTAAAGAGTGAACTTGCATCTATCTGCAATGAGGATGGCAACAAAAGGTCATCTTTCTGCACCAGTGTTATGGTTGCTTCTCCTCTCCATTCAAGTCTCCCTAGGTAAGTATATACTTTATTTCACATAAGGTAATTAGCTAGGAAAATTATGTAAATTGAATATAAATAGGTTGCTATGCTATCAACCTGTAAGGAAAAGTGATGAGAAGGTGTTTAAACATGTTTCTATCTTTGATTCAATCTCCTTGGTGATCCTGAGATAAAGAAGAGTAAGCCATTTGTAGAAGTTTTGTATTTCACTCAGATATCGGTGACTGGTCATTCTCATAGGAATTTGAGTCCAAGTTTTGCAAACAGTTAAACTGTACTGGAAACCAGATGGGTATTCTTACTGCTGTCTTGCCTCTCCTGTTGAGCTCTGTGTAGATAGAATTAATAACTCCAGGCCTTTGTTCAACATCACCTAAAATGATGTAGCTGTGCTTCAAGAGAAGTTGTGGATGGCCCATCCCTGGAAGCATTCAAGGACAGGTTAGATGGGGCTTTGAGCAACCTGGTCTAGTGGAAGGTCATCGCTGCCCATGGTAGGGTGGTTAAAACTAGATGACCTTTAAGGCCCCTTCCAAACCGTTCTATGACTCTATGTTTTCCTCTCTGGCTGATCAGAAGAAAAGTCTATCAGTGGGAAATATGCAGACACATACAGTTTGGATTCCTCTAGACACTCAGAGCCCATCCAGTATCTGGTCCAGGATCGTCAGTCTCTGTAGTAGCCTCATGCACTGACACACATGCAAATGGGTCTTTGAGTTGACACCTTGACCTTATCATCTCTCCAGTAGTTGGCCTGGACCCTCTGGTTCCTCTGGTAGCCAGTTCCTCCAGCTGCAAGGACACTTGCAAAGACGCATATACATATTTGGCTCACAGGCCAATCAGCTTACAGGATAATCCAGCTAGATATACACTAGCAGTCACACACTAACATGCAGTACCTTCACCTACTCCAGTTGCTGGTGTCTGCTGTGCAGACACCATGATTCTTCGTGAATCACACAGCAAGGACATTACTCAGCATTTCCCAGCCCTGATAAGTCAGAAGAAGAGAAAGTTTGCCTGTTATTAGAAATAACTTACATTTTAGCAGTGCAATTAGCTCAAACTTGTAAATACAGACACACATCCTTGAAAAAAAAATCCCTATAAGATGGATTATTTAGAAAGGTGAACTGAACAAGTCCAAAGTAAGAGTAAATCAAGAGCAATAACAATCTCATTAACTCTCTTCAATAGATAACCATGATTAGGCACTGTCTTTCCCATAACCTTGCTCTGTCTGTGTGTACGCAGGTACTGATGAATTGCGGCTCTCAAACGGAACTGGCCCCTGCTCTGGGAGAGTGGAAATAAAACATAAAGGGCAGTGGGGAACTGTGTGTGATGGTGACTGGACTATACAAGATGCTGAGGTTGTTTGCAAGCAAGTACAATGTGGATCCGCTGTTCAGGCCCTTAATCGAGCTCCTTTTGGAGAAGGAACTGGGCCAACATGGTTGTATCGACTTGATTGCCAGGGTGATGAATCTGCTCTCTGGAACTGCACACATGCAGGATGGGATGCTTTTACCTGCCCCCATTACTTTGATGTCGGGGTGGCCTGCTCAGGTAAGAAGTCATCCAGCCTTGTATAATAGAAAACAAAGACACAAGACTGGGATCTAACTTTGTCCTGACTGAACAAAGCCAAGTACTGCCTCTACCCAGTCAAAGCACGTTGCACCAGCATTAATTCTTCTGCTGACTACAAATGCAGGTCTCCTTTGCCTGGGCACGGCAATGACATAGAATGGACATATTGAATGACGTAGAACAGGAAAACAAAACACTATTTGTTTCTATCACAGCTCTCCCAGGCAACAGGAGAGCAGTACTAAACCTGTCTTTAACTGTGAATGGGGGCTGAAAAAACAGGTGCAGTTGGAGAAGCAACAAAATGCTGTTTTGTGCCATGAAACTACCCTTCCTCTCCAGATCATCACAAAACCTAAGACAGGACAGTCTGCAATGGCAAGCAAATCCCACACCTGTTTGGAGATGTGCTTGGTTTTGCTCTTTGAATAAAGTACCATTGCAAGAGGTTTTTCCTGCCCAGCTTCAGGACTTTACATTTGTCCATTTCGATTTTTATAAGGTTCCTGTCAGCCCATTAATTCAGCCTGTCTAGATGTCTCTCAATGGCAACTCCCCACCCACAAAATTATAAGAGTGTGCTCCATCACCTCCTCCAGGTTGCTGGTAAACACATTGAGAAGAACAGGCCCCAATAAGTTGTATTCCACTTGCTGCCAGCCTCCAAGTAGAGCACAACTCACTAATCACTACTCTGAACTACTCGGAACACTACTACTGAACCTGACTATCCAATCAGTTGTTTGATCATGTTGTTCTCCTATCGCAACTCTAATATCCTAGTTTTTGGACATAAGAATATTGTGCAAGACAGTATCAATGGCCTTGCTAAATGTAAGGTAAATGACATGCATTCCTGTCCCCTCATCCATAAATGTATTTTTATCAGAGAAAGCAATCAGGTCCCATAGCCATGACACACCCTTGGTAAATCCATGCTGACTCTTCCCATTCATCTTCTTGTACCCAGAAATGTGTTCCAGGAGGCCTCATTCCATAATTATCACAGGTATCAAAGTGAGGTTGATCAGCCTGTAGATCTCCAGACTGTCTTTTTAGCCTTTTCTGAAGATGGGTGCAACATTTCCTGTTTCCTCTTCCTGGGGCGCTTCAGCTTCCTAATCATTTGAATAATGAAGACTTGAGGACACACACTAGAAAATGGCTATTTATTTATTTATCTATTCAGGGATTGCTACTTCTCAGTCATTAGTAGATGTTCAAAGCTTCCCTCTTTCTGTATCTTCCCAAGGATTTAGCATTGTCACATACTAAGAAATAACCAACCTCAGACAACATTTTATTTCTTGTCAGTGGCATACAGGAATTGCCCCAATCATTATTTAAATCTATCAGTAAAGTGACATGTGTCTTGCCCATTAAGGTACAGGAGTTATGGAATTTGATGAGTACAATCAACCCTTTATTTGGATTTCTTGTGTGGTTTTTTTCAGGCTTCTCTGATCTACGTCTAACTGGAGGAGACACTGCCTGCTCAGGACGACTGAAAGTAAAGCAAGAAGAAACTTGGGCTACTGTCTGTTTTTCACACATTGATTTCAAAACTGCCTCTGTTATATGTAATGAGTTAGAGTGTGGCCAGGCTGTGGATACCTTGAAAGGAACTCACTTTGAAGACAGACATGAACTGATCTGGCAAGAAGAGTTTCACTGTGCAGGGAATGAGACTCACCTTGCACACTGTCCCAGGATGCTTCACCATAATAACACATGCTCTCATGATGCCACTGTTGTATGTTCAGGTGAGACTTTAGACTGACGGATTTAATTTACATGTGTCCTATGTCTTCTTCCTGTCAACACACAGTTCAGAGCCCCTGATTATTTCTGTGGATTCTTGGGTGTTTCCCCTATCATGCACTGAGCCGTTCAAGGGAGGCCAGGAAGTAACATTGAGCAGCCCCACGATCTCATTCACTTTACTGAGTCTGAGTTTAAAATGGGCTGTTCCAACTACTTCACTACTGTACCAGATGCCAACCTCAAAACTGCTCTCATTTCTTTTGTGCTGTTAGAGATATGCACTCAATAGTGCTGAGAATACTTTACATGTCTTTCTCTTATAATGAAAAGGAGAAATGGTCAGAGCAGACAAGCAGGAACATGGAGAGACAAATCTATTTTCTGTCGTGCCAGTGTGTATGCTAATCCCTGGCACTTCAGGGAATTACAAAACTGAGAGAGGTACCATACTTCCAAAAGGTTGAAAGAGGCACAAGTTACAAATGAAAGTTATATAAAACCCAAAACTTGTCAGAGGCCTGGATTACTTTAGTTGTGACTGCCGAGTAACATTATTTGAGAATTCCATACAGACATGGCTGCTGGGAGCTCTAAATACAGCTAACATATTGCCACCCACTACAAAAGTGAAGACTAGACCTAGTAAAACCAACCTTTTTTCCTGAGGCCACAAATCAAAAAGGGTAAACTAAACATGGGGCAGAGATGCTGACAAAACCCTGTCACAAAAACAAGCCTGGAAAAGGACTGCCTGTTTCTCAGTCAAAGGGCTGCAGTCTGCTTCAAGACTGCCTTGTGCACTGTCCCGCTAGCCATGGTTCCCTGGAGCACTGACTGGGGGCTTGTGGCAGCCAAACAGCCCAGCAGCAGGTTTTGGCTCCCGCACTCAAGTTGCAAGTGTCTCAGCTCAGAGCAGAAATCCAGGTCTCATTAGGGGTACAATGCAAGGAGCAGGTAAGGGTAGGAAGTAACAGCATGGCAAGACAGAAGGACTGCATGGGGCTGGCAGTACGACACCATTGTCCTTCCCGTGCTTACTTTATTGGCTAACATGCTGATGGATATGGCCTGTTGTGTTCAGAGCTTATGCTGGGGCATGGATGAAAGCTGAGAACTGCACACTGCAGTTGCTGCCTACTGGGAAACGTGACATGATCAACTACTGTGAGAGAGAGTGCTACCCATAGCTCCTACTCTTGAGTTTCTCATGTGCTCCAAATGCAAGGCAGTGCTGGAACTGTCTCTGCAAGAAAAGACATTGCATGGTAGCATCAGTATTGTCGGGGGAGGAGAGAGAAGAGGAGGAGAAACTGAACTTAAAAAGTCAAAAGACTTTGTCATGCAGTGCAGGCTACATGGACACAAACGACTTCTTTTTTTTCTAATAGCTGGCTTATCAGCATCATGGTATAATGTGCTTCCCAGTAACCTGTGACATAGTGAGTGCTAGTTCCTTGCAGCTAGCTTCTTGCAGCTAGATCTCTCTTACAATTTTCAATGCAATAGCACACAAAATAAAATCCCCAAAGTAGCTACTAAGTTGCTTTATTCTTCCTGCAGGCTATGGTGGGTACAGGCTGGCAAATGGCAGTACCGCATGTTCAGGGAGAGTAGAGCTTCTTCATGGAGGCACATGGGGAACCCTGTGTGACTACCTGTGGGATTTACCAGCCGCCGATATCCTCTGTCAGCAGCTAGACTGTGGATTTGCCCTACTGATACCTGGTGGACAGTCTTTTGGACAAGGAAATGGAACAGTCTGGAATGGCACATTCAGTTGCAACAAGAATGACTCATCCCTGAGAGACTGCCCTGTGAGTGCACTAGGTCATGATGAATGCCCTGCTGAAAAAGATGCTCGTGTCATATGTTCAGGTAAGCAGTGGAAAGGTCTAAGAGAAGAACTGGAAAAAAATTCCTTCTTTGAGGAAAAACATGGACCCAAAATTCAGAGGGTGTCTGTGGAGTCAGGCTCTATCTTTTGTCTGCTGCTACAAGAGTCGAGGCAGCACTTCACCTGTACCACAATGCTGCTCACTGTGAAATGCTCCTAGTATCAGTAAACAGTAAGAGCAGGTCTGCTTCACAAGGTGGGATGAGCTGGGGACAAAGGGTGAGGACAGCACAGGCAGAGTCCTTACCACCAAGGCACAATCCAAATCATCTGCACAGAGGACAGAGGAAGGTACTGGTAACACGATCTATGGACAGTCCTAGACAAGTCAAAGCAATCAATCAGATGCAGGGTACAGCAAGGAGTACAGAAAGGAGTAGCAGGAGACAAGTCTGGAGACAGTTACATGTCTCATACTTGAGGTAAGGACTGAATTCCTGATTCAGGTTTAAGTGAGGCCTTGGACCAGCAGTCCAAGGACGCATAGCTGTAAGCCCTAGGTGAAGCTGGTCTGAACAGTTAAGGTTTGTTGTCCACCCAGAGCCCTAAAACCTAGTGCTCTGATTTTAAAAACTTCAGAGGGGACCAGATCCTGATTTCTAGTCATTCTTCTCAGTAAAATGAGTGGACTCAAGTCTAGTTATGAGTATGGAAATTCCAGTGTCCCAGTGAAGTAATTTTTACTGCTGAATGATAACGAAAACTCATTCTCATTTCCCAGTCACTTCCAGGTCATGCTCATGAGCAGTTACAAATGTTACATCTCAGTACTTAACTTTCTCCTACATTCAGGGTGCCCAGGGGGCAGGCTGGTGAATGGCACCACATGCTCTGGCATAGTGGAGATCCGCCATGGAGACACATGGGGAAGACTCTGCCAGTCCCACTGGAATTTGCGAGCTGCCACCGTTCTCTGCCATCAGCTGAACTGTGGCTATGCAAAGTCAATCCAGATGGAAGACCATTTTGTGGATGGAAATGGACCTATATGGAGAGATGCTTTTCACTGTGAAGGGACAGAGTCCTGCCTGTGGGATTGTCCTCAACTGACTTTGGGCAATCCAGCATGTTCAGCCAAAGAAGTAGCCACTGTAATTTGCTCAGGTACATCAGGAGCAGACTTTTATGGGTAGTGCAACTTCAGACCAGAGCAGTGCTGGTGATCTTCCCACTGTACTGTACTCCCAGGTATTTGACATTGGTGAGGGCACAACTTGAGTACTGTGTTCTGTTTAGGGCCCCTCACTTTAAAAAGGACATTGAGGCACTAGAACATGTCCAGAGAAGGGCAATGAGGCTCATAAAAGGTCTAAAATATGAGGAATGGCCGAGGAAGTTTGGTTTGTTTAGCCTTGAGAAAAAGCAGCCCAAGGGTGATCTTATCACTCTCTACAACCTGAAAGGGGACTGTAGAGAGGTGGGGGATGGTCTCTTCTGCCATGCCTACAGTGAGAGCCCTGCAGGCTGAGCAGGGAAAATTCAGATTAGGTATTTGAAAATTTTCTTCACTGTTAGGGTAGTCAGGCACTGGAATAGGTTGCCCAGGGAGGAGGCAAAGTCGCCATCCCTAGAAGTGTTTAAAAGATGTTTGCATCCAGCACTGGAAGATATGGTTTAGGGTTTAGGGGTTATAGGGGAGTGACAGGTTAACGGTTGGACTTGATGATCTTAAAGGTCTCTTCCAACCTTAACCATTCTATGATTCTATGATTCTATCTCATGCTGACAAGAAAGTCTGGTATGTCAGCCTGTCTTTAACACTCTTTTTCCCCCCCACCCCTCCAACCTTGGTTTCAGCGTATGAACTTCAGTTAGTTGAGGGATTCACATTGCTTAGATGTCCCTGACTCCTTACAGGATCTAGTCTTTTTGCAGGGGAAGCCTTTCTTGCTTCCCATTGCAGACCTTTGTGTGTGTGAAAGCAAACAAAGCCTTTACAGAGGCAGTCTCCTTAATCAGTGGTGAGAAAAGAAATTTGTCTTCCATATCTCTCCTGCATGGTAGATGTTATTCAACATGTTTTCCAACTCTCTTGAGCCCAGGTCTTGCTGAATCACTCAGACTCTCAGGTGGTGAGAGCCGCTGTGATGGTCGAGTTGAGATCTCACTCCATGGTGTGTGGACCAGAGTCCTGGATGATGACTGGAACATTAAGGATGCTCATGTGGTATGCAGACATCTCCAGTGCGGAATTGCTGAGAAAGCCTATTACCTCCCAAGGTCTGAGCGAGGTATGGGTCTTGTTGGCTTAAGGAATGTCCAGTGTACTGGAAATGAGACACAGCTGATACTCTGCAAGACCTCCCATTCTCAGACCATGTCAACGGGAGTTTCTGAAGATGTTGGTGTGATTTGTTCAGGTGAGTTGCTGTGTGAAAGGTACAGCATGTTTCCTAGGGTTGGCTCCAACCCACCTTGTGCTGTGGTCTCACCAGATCTTAAATACATAAGAGTCTGAGCTTGATGATAGTTAAGGAAGCAAATGCAATTTACATAATGCTTTCTTCATCTGAATTTCTCAAATAACTTATCTTGCAGAATCCAAAAGAAATATTAGAATACAGAAGCCGTAAGAACACTAATTTGGATATGACTGTCATGCGTTCTGACTGATACTTGAGAATTACCTAGGTTTTATTTTGTGACATTTCTATATTTATAGATACCTTCAGCCTTTCAGAAGACAATTACAACTGTTTATACTCTTCTCTGATTTTGTAACCCATCTGTAACAGAAACTGCCCTGTCTTACTAAATGAGTCTAGACAGAAAACAGCTTCTCCAGCTTTCTAAGATAAGGTGATCTCTGCATATACTTAGTATGATTAGACACTCCTTGTTTGCAACATCTCACAGGAATTATTCAAACATCTACCTGATTCAGGCCTTTCCCTTCATCCAGTTTTAGCCACATAGGAGTTCTTAGCAAGAAACCATAACAGAAGAATTGGAATATAATAAGAACACAGTGTTTTAACAGTGTTTTAACTTTAAAAATGCAGCCATTATGCTGACCTCTGCATTATGGTCATGTTGCAAGTTGACAGCTGGGTTTCCTTCCTACAGGTAGCAGACAGATCAGGCTGGTGAATGGAACAAAGCGCTGTGCTGGGAGAGTAGAGCTTTATCATGATGGCATCTGGGGCACCGTCTGTGATGATAACTGGGATCTATCAGATGCTAATGTTGTTTGCAAACAGCTGGGATGTGGACATGCCATTGAGGCATTTGCCTCTGCTCATTATGGCGAAGGTTTGGGACAAATCTGGCTGGATGATGTGAATTGCACTGGGGCTGAATCTGATCTCTGGGCATGCCCCTCTAGGGCATGGGGCCAGCACAACTGTCAACATAAAGAGGATGCTGGAGTCCTGTGCTCAGGTGTGTTTGGAAAACCTTTTTCTGAGCCTGTGGGTTCAAAGGGGAGGATTACATAAAAGGGAAGCAAAGAATATAGAGACTTGCTTGGACAGCCTCCCGCTTGCTGTCTTGATTACAAGCTTATTTGGACAGCACAGAGTCTGTGCTTATTTGGACAGAGTCTACACTACGAAAGTGTGTGGTGGGGTTGGTATTTGTGGGGTAAATTGGAAGGTTTTGTAAAGATTTCCACAGCAATGGACTGTGTGCCTGTTACAGTCAGTTACAACTGGCTCTGAACCTAATTGAAACAACTCACTGTGCACCAAAGCATCGGACAATCCAAGGAGCTTATGGTAGTTCTGTTCATGTATATTTAAGACAGAGTGGTAGCTGCAAAATAAAGGAGAAATGAAAGAGAAGTGATGGGGACATGGCTGGAGACATGTTTCCATACCAGAGGAGGTACGTCTCTGAGAGGGCTGTGGCCTGTGGATAAGCCACACTGGAACTCCTGAAGGGACTGCAGATTGTGCATTCATGCTCAGCAATACAGGTAGAAACAATACAGGTAGTTAGCACTGTTTAAAAAAATGTTATACACACCAGCCAGAAGGAAAAGCATCATAAAGAATTTGTGGCACTGAGCATCTCAAAAGATGAGAGATGCTGTTGGCACTCTGAATCAGAGCCACAAAGGAGCAGAAAACAACTACTCCCCTCTAAAGGAAGAAGTCCTAGTTGCATATGCAGAAGGCGTCTGAGTGCAGACAGATCGCTTTAGCTATGCCCTAGACTAGCTGTCCTGAATTTTTGGTTCAAGGATTCAATACCACTGTGGGAAGAGCAACCACAACTACATGGCAAAAATGGCTACTGGCCCTTTGTCAGTCTGCACATATTGATTCAAGCTCCAAATCAGGATTAGCTGAATTTACTAAGTCAATGGCCAGCAATCAATAGTATGAGGAAGAACAAACACCTTGGACTGTCAAAGACCTAGCATATGATAATTCATATCTGGATTTCACTCATCACAGCCAAGTTCCTAGCAGAATCAGGCCACTCTAATTCCATTTTTATGTCTTCACTTCCAGAGTTCCTGGCTCTGAGGCTGGTGAACGGCAGTGACTGTGCTGGGCGTCTAGAAGTTTTCTACAATGGGACATGGGGGAGTATTTGCTCCAATCATATGTCTCAACTCACTGCAATAACTGTATGCAAACACCTGAACTGTGGAGATGGAGGAGCAATTGCAACAGACTTCAAATATGGTAGAGGTTTCGGGCCAACATGGCTGGACCACATCAAGTGTACTAAGCAGCACAGCTCGTTTTGGCAATGTCAGTCAGACCCATGGGATCCTCAATCATGTAACAACCGAGCAGAAGAGACCCATATTTCTTGCACTGGTAATAAAATTTCATCTGTACAGGACTGTCCAGACACATATATGCATGCATATATGGATATTGCAGCAATTTCCTCATGTTCATTTGTTATCTGATATATGTTATTTCTAGTTTCATGCAAACGCCAGCAACATTTTTGTTTGTCTAATCTTTGACGTAAATGAGTGAACTAAAATTACGTGTGTGTCACCAAGTGCATTTACTTGGTGGAAATCCTATAGAATTCCCCAATAGGATGGTGCCATTGCTTACTTTTTGAGCAAAACTCTATGATATTTAGTGAGCCTGTGAGATCTGAGTTAAGATCAGCCTTCTCAAGAGGTCTAGAGGCAGGTATGTGTCTCTACATGTTTGGAGGCATATCAGTGCAAATGTGCATGTACACATGTGCATGCATACATACATGGACAAGTGTACAAATCAGTTTGGTTCTAAAGGTCCATTTCTAACACCTGCTATTATGACAGCATTTCATACCTATGGGTATGAATATCTATATTCATATATATTCACAATAATATAAATTAATTCTAGGTGACGTTCAGATATCTTGAAAAGGATTGCAGCTGCCTCATGTGAGAAGAAAACATAGCCATCAGGAAGACTATTTCACTCACAGCAATAGCCAAATGGCAACCCACCAAGAACTAAACAGCCTGCATATGTATTTTAGGAAAAAATTTACTTGATGGTTATTTTTCAGGCATTTTATACTTACTATCTTTTTTTTTCCCAAGAAAAATTAGATTATTTACTCCATTATTTAAATTCTGCAGGTAGAAAAGAGGCAATGCTTCCAGCTGCATTTGCTAAGTGTCCAAACTCTACAAGTTGTTCAGGTACATCTACCTTTTTATTTTTGCTTATTAGTCCCTGTGGACCTCCCTGATGTTTCAGTAAAACAGAAGGTTTATGTGTTTTGCAGACAGAGAGAAGTTACAACTCACAGGAGGAGAGGATAGATGTTCAGGGAGAGTGGAGATTTGGCACCAAGGTTCCTGGGGAACAGTCTGTGATGATGCCTGGGACATGGCAGATGCTGATGTTGTATGCAGGCAGCTGGGCTGTGGATCTGCGGTGTCTGCTCTGAGTGAAGCTGCCTTCGGGGAAGGGACTGGTCCCATCTGGCTGGAGAAGGTGCACTGTAAAGGAACAGAGCTGTCTCTTTGGGACTGTCCTGCCAAGCTTTTGCTTGACAAAAACTGTGATCATAAGGAAGATGCTGCTGTGAATTGCTCTGGTTAGTGACTGGTCCTTTATTACACAGACCTGGGAAGGAGGTGGATAGAGGAGCACTATGTCAGCTGTACTTCCCAGTGACTAGCCCTTTCATAATTTTGACTGCAGGAACCTCACAAGCGATATGATGTTCTCCCTATTTTTTACACTTCTGTCTTCCTTAATCTGGACTCATCTTCCTTTTGCAGGTATGACAGAAACAACATTATCACCCACTAGAGCAGGTAAATTCCTTCTTCCTTCTTCCCTATTCCTTTCTCCTATCAAATGAAGATTTAATGCCCCTGACATTGCCTAGCCAGAAAATTGGCAGTATATTTCAGCTCATCAGAAAGCATCTCCCACAGCCTTTTATAAAGGAAAACAGAGTGGCACTATCCCCAGCTGCCAAATTCTATCTGCTTAAGCAGGACAGCAGGTCCTGGGCAGCAGGTGACCTGCCTCATTCTTATTGCATGGGCATAGCAGTAGGCTACAGAGGAACAGCCCTTTGGGACAGCTGATTCTCTACCTGACCCTTCTTCATTTCCATTCAGACCCTCCCCGACGCCCTGCAAGAGACAGTACGAGACTTTCAACACCTGTCATCTTCTGCATTATCTTGGGGACCCTGCTCTGCCTGGTACTTGCCATTCTTGCTGGACAGATCAGAAGTGCCAGGGTACAGCAGAGAGGTGGGTGCCTCAGGACTGGTATGAAATGCCCCCTTGACACGGCTGGCGAGTGTTTAGCTGTCTGGGGAGGCTAGTGTTGGGTAACTGAGATACACCACATCTGCTGCCACACTGAGATTTTCACTTGCTGTCTGGCAGTGAAAGAGCCCAGCAGTGCTTATCCTCGGTCAGTGCCTCTTGGTGGCTTTCTAGGTACCAACCAGGCGATGTAGACCCCTTTAGGTAACTTTTTTCATGACCCTAGTCTGAATATAAGCAGAAACTGTGTGAGTGATCATTACCTTTTACTTTCAGGCTCCAGATTATCCTACGACCCCTTTTCTGAGGCTGTCTATGAAGAGATTGACTATAACCTGATGAGGGAAAAGCAGGGCATGACTTTCCTCTCAGGTTTGTGTGTCTTGCTCTCCTCAAGGGAAAGCTCCTCCTGGTGGTACTGATCTCGATCTGACACTTTCCATCTCCCAAATCTACTGAGAAACTAAAAATTCCTAGATTTGAGGAGAGGCGTTTCCTGCCCAGTAGACTCTGCCAATTCCTCTCCTAGGAACAATTAATTTTGTGCTGTCCTCACTGCAGCCATAGGCCATAGATCAATATAGGCCAAACAAACAAACAAAAGGCTCTTGTTGCAATTATTTAAAGCAAGGACAAATTAAGGAATAATTTGTATCTCCCTCCCAGCAACTGTCTCCTTGTAGGCTTCCTTCTGTTGATTGCTTTTCTCCCTTCGTGGCTGATCTCCTCTATGAGCGATGAGAGGTGTTATGGGGCCCCTGAGACATTGGCTATTCCATTGTAAGCCTTGCAGGAGTAATACTGACTGCCCAAGAATCTGTGTACTTGGATGGCATTTCTTCAACCTGCTCTTTCTCTCATGATGCAGCCTTAGAAGATAAGGAGATTTTAATCTGATATCATACTCTTTCTCATTTGCCTAGATTCTTATTCAGAGAGTTCAAAGGGGAAAACACAGTTTAATAGAGGAGACAGTGATGAAGAAAATGGCCCTGGAGCAACACAAGGTAATGAAAGATGGGGATCTACAAAGAAAGAGACCCCTAATTTTTAATTTCCAAGCATTATTATTGATTAAAACTTTTTTTAGTGTTGCACTTGATGTGCTAGTGCTGTTTTGATGTGAACCAAATTTTTCTGTTTAAGTCTTGTGGTGGAAGAATGTCATACAGTCTCATATACAAGTGCTAGTTTTCTCTTTTATATGAAAAGTTCAAAATAAATGTTTGCTGGTAGTACTGCATACTTCACAGGATCCAGTCACATGAATCCAACAATTGACAACTGCTTCTCTCAGAAATTGCAATTGTAATAGCTTGTAAGCTGTAGCTTTATTTCTGAGAAAAACAGGGAGAATTAAGAAAGAGGAAAGACATGCTCCAAAGAGGAACATTGGCATATGCTTGGAGTTGATTAGGGAATTTTAATACAAGTGATCTAAAGAAAATGCAGTTTCCCAGTTGTGGGGTTTTTTCTTTTAAATTTGAAATAGCTGAGGGAGAGCAAGGGTTTGAAGAAGGACTGCGTTTTTCTAGAGCTGACAAAAAAAGCTCTCTTAGCTATTGCCTGGTATCCAAGATATCAACTCTTAAAAGTACAAGCAGTTTTGGACCTTAGCTCCCCATATTCCAGACTCTCTGCAGCACCATGTCTTTAATTTTATCTATTGTTTCTCTTATATTAAGGGTTTGGGGGTTTTTAGTTTAAATTAAACTAAAAGGTTTTTTCCTTACTTTTCTTGAAATGCTTATCAAGAAGATAACTATTCCAAATAGGATCTCTTTTTTGTATTCAGAGTGACTATTGATTATTAGGTAAAAAGTGAAACAGAAGTGCTTTGATTTATGTTTATGTATGTCTTATATTTAAGTATATGTATATACCATCAAACTGTGAAAAGTTACATCATCTGAGCAATGGATTCCAGTTAAGTACAGACATGTCAGTATTAAGGCCCCGTATTGCTAGATCATCAGCTACTGCTTTCTCTAGTGGGAGATCTCTCCCCATTATAATTAATACCTGTACTATTGCAGCGATCTCTTCACTGCCTGAAAATGCCCTGGAAGATGGTTATGATGATGCAACAGATGCTCCTGGACCTAAAGATGAATCTCTTTCTGAGCAGAATGAACAGGAAATCATTGGGATCCCTGAAGAAAGTGACAGAAACAAGGGTTCACAGACAGGTGAGGCCAGAAGAGCAATGCTGTTAGTTTCCATCATCTATAGCTGCCGTACTGAACTCAGTGAAAATCAAGGTGGAGGGTACTTCAAGGGATTACCTAGGTTTTATCTAACCACTGTCAGGAAGTAATACTACCTATCTACACAGAGTGTAGGTTGGATGTTTTCTATTCTGTTCTTACAGCCAGATAATCTATACCCATGCTCTTCTTTCATTACAGCCTGTGGCCAACTCAACCTACTTGTTTCTGGTAATCAGACACACACGCACATCCCACACACACCTCCATGCACACAAACACTGTACTTCCACCAGTAACGGCCTTAGGTGGTCTCTCCAGTAACTGGTCCTGGGACCACTGGCTTTCTTGTTACTTCACACACCCATATGCATACCAAACACCCACATATATGCACATTGTGTGCCCCAGTAACTGGGGGCTGATATCTGGGTGTGTGAGCCCCTGACACCTAGAGTCCCACCCTTGCTGGTGGCACTTAAGGGTGCTGTCCCATCCAGTTGATCCAGTTGCAGGCACCACAAATCTCTCTGATCCATGGCCCAGCTCTGGCTGCTGGCACTAAAACCTCCATACACACACACACACACACACACACACAGAGAGAGAGACAGAGAGAGAGAGAGAGAGAGAGAGAGAGAGAGAGAGAGAGAGAGCAGAGAGCTCCCTTAGTCAGGAAGTTAGTTATGGAGCTTGAAAGGAGACTGGACTGATGCTGCTGTTCAGATGCAGGGAAGGCCAAACATCCATACTGGCCACAGCCCGCTTACATGCCACCAAGCCCTTTAACCCCCTAATTGTTTCATTTTCTCATGTTTGTTTCTCCCCAGACTACATCAATCCCTTCTTCTTTGTGCTTTTCTTTCCTCCCCTAAACAGCCCATAATAAATTACCTATAATCCCAAGATGTTCTTCCCCAGTATCTCATATTTTTGTGAATGAATGGACAAGGACAAATCTAATAAATTTTCAATGTGTCAGATAACACATGAGGCAGTAAAACAGAGTTGGGTTATTTATGTATCTTGAAGAATTGCTTTTATTAGAAGTGTTTAAAATTAGGTCAGTAACCTCTTTTCTGGGAACACCAAGCTTGATCCTTGGATATGTGTACATGTAGCAGAAGGCAGAATGACATACACCTTTCTCAGATCTTTCACAGCCATGCGTATCTAAGGTTCTAATTTCTGAAGGAGACAGCTTACAGCTGCACAAACCTTATAAAGGTAATAGATACAGGATGTGCATTTATCTATCTCAGAGTTCTTCCTGTTTTCAGACTGGAGTCCTAGTGTGTTCCAAAATAGGACCTTTGAGGCTGAGAAACCTTCATCCCTGGCTCTTGAAGACACAGGCTATGATGACATTGAAGAGCTGGGACACTGATGGAGACTGCTGAGCTATACTGACCACTTTTGGAAATATACCTCTGTTCAAAAAAAATGCTAATCTGGTACCAGCAGAACTAGAACAACCCACATTTAGGATTAGTTTACCTAATTTGGTTCATTTGTAGAGAAACAATTACATACTAAGATGATAAACAAGCATAACTGTTAAGAAAATCTTACAAATTTTGCTTAGAATTTCTTCTTGCCAAGACTGCCTGGACACTTTTTGCTTTTATTTCTAAATAATTTCATTGTAATTATTTTTCTACTGAGTTAATGTTTTAAATTATGATATTTTCTTATTAGAAACTGTTTAAAGCTCTCTTCTCAAATTCATGCTTTTCCTCCCAGATACATAGGACAGCTACCTGGATATTATTAGGAATGGAGACTGAACTGCAAGAAAATCACAAAGTTCTGTTTCAAGTTTTGGATATTCTTCCTTACCACAGGACCTATTAAATCAGAAACAACTATTTATTCATTGAGGCTAATGAGCAGAAAATCAAGAGAATCAGGCTAATGTTTAGCTCATTACAATCTTCAAAATTTTTGACAAAAACAGGTACAAAAGGGAATTGTTTGTGAGTGGTGTTACAGGCAGCACAGCTTGATGCAATCTGTATAGATGCCTGTGGTGTTGTCCTCTGTGCGTGTGTGTGTGTGTGCAAATATATCTCTCTGGGACACACACTCAGCCTCACTACTGTCTGAACCAACACATGGTAAAGCAACAATCACATCCGTAGGCTCCAGAGGCCTGGGAAGGGGAACCCCCAGACCCCAAAGGATGTCTGAGTCAGTGACTTATAGCATTCCTTAACACAGCACTGTACAGTGGTTTTGACCCCTTGAGAAAAATATAAGGCAGGATTTTCCTTTGAAGAAGCCCTACCAGTTCTTCCAGATTGATTTATTTAGTCAGTTGTTCATTAATTATTTTTTGCCACCATGTCTATCCATATGCCTGCAAAGACTTCACACCGAAGTTTCCCAGCTCTTTCCCATAATATCCTCCCTTAACAATCGTCTCAGTGCCCGGTACTCAGGTGGTAAGAAACATTTCAGTAAGAAGCTACAAACTACCGTTGGCAGTCCAGATTCTTCATCCTTGAGTTAAAGTTACTCTTAATTCACAAAGCTGCTTTGTTGAAAAACACGGTTAGAGCCAGACAGAGTCAGCAGGAGCACAGACCACGTCCTGCTTAGGGCTAAAAGGAGCAGCTGCCCACGACAGCACGGGACAGGACTCCGCGGAAAAACGTTCGGGATAGCACAGAACTTTCTCGTGGGATGGTTAGGGGAGGAACCAGAGGTGGGAAAAGGGAGGAGTTTGGGTGAGTGGAGGAGGATCAAGTGTGGGAAAATGGAGGGTGGAGGGATAAAAGAGGCAATTGCACGTCAATCGTTTGCTTATCACAACACTTGTGTGGCCACGCCCGGCGCCTGTCATATCTTCCTATTAAAGTCATTTTTAATGGGAATGTTTCTAATTTTACAAACCCTCCGCAGGCTCCGGCCGGGGAAAATATGCTGAGTTAGCTCGCGAGTTCTCTGCTCGGGAGCAT
>NW_008686902.1:0-389 GCF_000695815.1 Acanthisitta chloris | reverse complement strand
TGCTTTATCTTCCTCACTGGAAGGGCCCCACATTCCTTACGAATTACATGTCTCCTTAAGTGGTACAGCTATCTAAGCTTATGTCTGCAAGCACCCTACAATGTTCAGCAAAGCAAGGTCGGCAAAAGCTTTCACCCTTAGTTCACAAAAATCCTAATACAATAAGCAAAAGACTCATGGTTAGCCTTGGTTTTAGCAAAAGATCCATAGTGCCTGGCATCAGTGTGTCCCCCAGGTGTGTCCTCCCAGGTATGTCCCCCCAGGTGTGTCCCCCAGGTGTTTTCCCCCCAGGTGTGTGTGTCTCCCAGGTGTGTGTCCCCCAGGTGTTTCCCCCCCAGGTGTGTGTCCCCCCATGTGTGTGTCCCCCAGGTGTGTGTCCCCAGGTGTGT
>NW_008686901.1:2709-4246 GCF_000695815.1 Acanthisitta chloris | reverse complement strand
GTGATGATGTCATTCATTTGAATGTGCAGCTTGTCAGGCTCCTCGAAGTCCTGTAGTGCTCTCATATCTGTGGGCTGGGCCTGGGGGGAAAGGTGGGTGAGGAGAGGGGACACAGCCCCCCATGTCCATCCCTACCCTGTTATGAGGCCAGGTCCAGTCCCATGCAGGGCATGGAGGCCCCAGAAATGGACACCATCACCACCAGCCCCTCCTCAGCTGTCACATCCCTGGGGTGGGTGAGGGCAAGCTGGTACCCAGGGTTCTCCTGCTGTGACCACATCACTACCCACCACCTCCCGGCCTGCAGGGCTGCCAGGCCCAAGCTCCCCCATGTCGCCTCCAATCTCACTGATATTCTTGACTCTACCCATGTCCGAGCAGAACCAGCAGGTTGGGGTGCCAGAGCTCCTGTCCTCCCCATTCACTCACCTCCACCAAAAAGTCCCGCAGAGCCACGAAGGTGGGTCTGTCCTCAGGCTTGTGTGCCCAGCACTGCAACATGACGTTGTAGATGTCCTGGGGGCAGTCCTCAGGCCGTGGCAGCCGCTCACCCTCCTTGTCTATCTTGTGCAGGATCTGTGGGGCAGGGGCTGCTGTCAGGGGGTCCCAGGTCCCCTTCAGCACCAATGGGGTGAGGTGAGGGGACAGGGCCCTGCTCCACACCTACCTGGCTGCCGTTGAGGCCGATCCAAGGCTCCTGCCCATAGGTGAACATCTCCCAGAGGGTCACCCCGAACATCCAGGTGTCACTAGCATGGGAGAAGGTGCGTGTCTTCAGGCTCTCAGGAGCACACCTACATAGAGAAGGATGTGAGCATCGTAAGGTCATGGGTGCTGCACTTCCAGGTCTCCCCCCTCCTCAGGGCTCACCAGGCAAAAGGGACCTTGCGATGCTCCTGCATCACGTAGTGGTCGTCATTTTTGGGCAGGGCCCGCATCAGCCCAAAGTCTCCGATCTTGACAAGCTCATTGGAGGCCAGCAGGATGTTGCGGGCAGCCAGGTCGCGGTGGATGAAGCGTTTGGACTCCAGGTAGGCCATGCCCTTGGCCACCTGGATGGCATACTGGCAGAGGGTAGAGATGAGGAAATGGCCCTGGTTCTTCCGAAGGCGGTCCAGGAGGGAACCCAGCGGGGCCAGCTCTGTCACCTGGGCCATGGGGTGAGGACATCACATCAGTCAGTCCAGGGGCACCCTGGTTGGGCTGGCTTCCAGCCTTCTTGTGCCCCACTGGGGATGCCAGCAGAGGACTTGGGGTACAGACCAAGCCTGGCTTTCTTTGCTCATCCCATCACATGGGACCCCCATGGAGTGGTACGAGGGTTGGCCCTGACCCCCCAGACTCACCATCTTCATGGGGTGGGAGAGCACCACACCGTACAGGCGGATGAGGTTCCTGTGGTCCAGGGAGTGCATAGCATTCACCTCCCGGATGAAGTCATCCAGTGCCTCCGGCTGGCTCAGCACATCGGTCTTGAGGCACTTCACTGCCACGTTCAGCTACGGCCAAAGCAGGGATGAGCCCTGAAGTGTCTTCC
>NW_008686901.1:0-2527 GCF_000695815.1 Acanthisitta chloris | reverse complement strand
AGGTGTCGGGGGCTTGCGGAAGGTACTCTGGGGCTGGGGTGGCAGCTCTGATTCTGGGCGCTTCCCACTGAATACCTGTGAGACACAAAGGCAGGTGAGACATGAGCATGGAGACATCCCAAGCCCTTGGGTCTACGAGTGAGCAGTGCTGGGTCGACCCCCTGTCTGGGCTGTACACACTGATACCTAGTGATGACCCCTAACTGGTGATGCCACAGAGCAGGCTCTGCTTCTCCAGCTGCTTGAACACTAAGCTGCAATTTGTGTGGAGGGAAGGGGTTGTGCCCCTCATGGCAGATCTGCAGCAGCTCCCCAGAAGCCACAGCAAACCAGGGCAGTAGCCAGAAGGCCCTGGGCACTCCTTGGCCAGGCTGTGGTCGCACAATGTGCCGGGGCACAAAGCCAAGGGAAACCTCCAGCTTGGGCTGAGTGTGGTGACACATCCCTGCAGGGACGTGGGCTTTGCAGTGTGCATTTCCACCACCACGGCCCAGAGGGGATGGGGATGGGCTCTCTCCTCATCTCCCCCAGCCGGGACCGATGACATACCCTACAGGATGGGGTCCATCTCAGCCTCAGAAGCCAGGACCCATGCAGGGTGTGTGGGGGCTGGGCCCAGCATGTGGCTGGGGTGGGAGGTGGCATTTCTGCCATTTCTTCTTTAACAGACATAGCCTTCTATTAAAAGCCCATCCTGACCACGTCCCAGCCCAGATGAGTCACGCAGGGGAGAGGCCATGACCCAATGCCCAGCTGGCAAGTGCTCTGCTCTTCTGGGGGTGCCAGGTGCCATAGGGTGCCAGCAGCACCAGCTTTGGCTGGGATGGTACCAAGGCATATCTGCACATCCGAAGGTCCCCTGCCCCCGTGTACCCCAGACTGCAGGCACAAGGCTGTGCCCCCTCACTGTGAGGCAGCAGGGCTGGCAGGGTCCCGGACAGCACTGCTGCCCACAGAATTGGCTAGGGCAAGATGCACAGGCTCTGTGGTTCATTGGCTGCAAACAAGTTTCCTGGCAAAGAGGCAAGTAACATGAACGGAATGAAGTTTCCAAGTGCTGGGGTGGCAGGGCTGTTCTTCACTAGGAAGTGACCCAGGAGCCTGTGTGGGACTGGGGCGCACGCTGGCAGGGTCACACTGCAGGCAGGGCATGGGTGGCAGGGACTGGCAGCATGGGCAGAGCCAGGCACCTGGGAAGAGTATGGGGAGAGGTCCAGCTCCTCCTGCCTGCCTGAGTTTCTCTGCCACACCTGTCCCTCTCCCATCCCCTACCTTGCTCATCCAGGATTTCCGCTTGCACATGGCTTTCCTACGCTTCACTGCCTCCCACAGCCGCCGCTGGCCTGTAGGACACAGGGACACAATGACTGTCACAACCCAGTGTGGGGTAGGAGCCCATGGATCACATGTTCCTCTGGGCTCCACAAAAGATGCTGTGCATCCAGCTGGGGATAAGGGGGGAGGTTTGGGGGGGATGTACGCACCGGGGCGTCCCATGCCGATCTTCTCCAGATCCTCATTTTTGACGTACTCAAAGTGAGAGAGGCGTGTGACGTTGAGCTCGTCCCGAATGCGCAGGAAGTACTGCTGCAGCTGCAGCTCTGTGAGCAGCTCCAGCAGCCAGTCCGTGCCCTCCTCCGCCTGCATGCTACAGCTCAGCCTCTGCCGGGACACCATGCCGGGTGAGAGAGAGCCCTGCTCTGCTTCCCTCTGCCCCATCCCCATGGGGAAATCACCCAGAGGGGCTCAGAACCAAGGCTGGGGTGCTGCCTGGGTAGGGTTTGAGGGATGCTAGCACACCCATCTCCTGAGCCTGTCCCCAGTTCTCTGGGCTGGGAGAGGCACCCCATCTGCAGGATCCCCAAGGACAGGCAGGGCCGCCCATTCTGCCCTGTCATACCCATAGAAACACCAGCCCACTCCTCTGCTTCAGCACAGATTAGTGCCAGGGGCACAGGAGAGGGCAGAACCTTGGGACAGATGCGCCTGCCCAGCTCCCTCCACTCAGCTCGTGGGGCTAAGCAGGGAGGGGACAGCTGTCCCCAGCAGGAACAGACACCTTGGCCCCCTGGCATCCCTGCACCACAGTGCTTTTCCTGTGCCATGGGGGGTGGCACCTCACTGGGCAGACACAGGGAGGGGGTCTCTGGGGGGTCCTGTTTCCCCCACGCTGAGGTACAGGGCATCCCAGCGCTGCCAGCATCACTCCCTAGCTGTGCCAGGGACAGGGAAGGATGCAGCCGGTTTTCACATACAGTTCTCCAAGCCCCCAACCATTCCCTATCCCTCACTGCTGTCCCAGCTCTCCCCCACTTTCATCGTCACTCTTCTGGAAAGGGTCACGGCTTTGCTTCCCACTGCTGAGAGCGGGAGGGAAGCTGGCACCTGCCGTCCCGGCTCCAGAGCACGGCAGCCCCCTCCATCCTCTGCTCTTCCCCGGGAGACGACATGGCCCCTGGCGTCTCAAGCGCTCTGCTCGGCTCTCTCGGCCGCGTCACCGCAATTACAACCCTCGGCACTGGGCTAA
>NW_008686900.1:14690-26335 GCF_000695815.1 Acanthisitta chloris | reverse complement strand
AAGGAAGGAAGGGGGGAAGGAAGGAAGCCCAAGCTAATTTAAAGAGTGGAAACAGTGCAGAAAGGAAGGACTAAAAGGTTTTAAAGGTCATATGGAAAGCAAGAGAATTGCCATGCTGCACTCAGTCTGGATACTAAGATTTTAGAGCACTTAACAAGAAACTAGAGAGGTACAGAAGGAACTCATGTGGCTTCTATACCTTGTGTCTGGATAATCACGCCCACAGTCAAAAATGAAATTGCTATACAGGTATTATTTCTGGATTTCCCCTTACGTTGTCCAATCCAAGCTGCACCTAAATCTTCCAGACACTACTCTTAGAACATTCTGATTCATCCCTATACCTGAAGCTGTGCTTCCTGCCCTCCTCCTCTTGATGTTACCATCCTGCACCTCACTGTACTTTCTGTTAACAGCAATCTTATTCCATCATATGCACTCAGAAAACTATTACAAAGATACTTCAGGTTTTTGTACAGCCAGTGCTTTCTCAAACTTCTTCCACTAACTAAATCACCTCTCTGCATCATAGTGCTCACCTTCACTTTTAAAGCTTTTCAAAACTTCACTCCAGACACCCAGGTGGGGTGGAGTTTAATGAGCCTTTCCTCCTGCAGCACGAATGGTTACAGAAGCATCCACCTGTTCCTCACTACTTCTTCCTATCCAGGTGCTCTGCTCTGAGTTCTGCTCATACAAGTACTTGTTCAGCTGCATAATGAACCAGACGAAACCAAGAAAAAAAAATTACAGGTTTGAAATAAGCATTTTTAAATGAAAGTTAATTCAGCACAGATCAGCTGTGCACAAATGATAGAGCACAGCTCAGGAGCTGGTGCAGAATGAGAATCATCAACAGCAGCTGCTTGACTCAGCCCTGGAGCTAAAGAATTACTGGGAATAAACTTTCTGCAGCAGGACATTGACTTCAGCTATAGTAATGTTGCACCTTCTCAAAAGCTGTGCTTGACACCTGCAAAAGAACTCTTCAAAAGATCTGCTTCCTCCTTGCTTTCATTCAGCCTCCTCCTCGTACTCGATTTGGCTGCACAAGGAAACCTGACCTGACCATGGCTGCGACTGGAAGGGTTGTTGTCACCAAGCCTTACCTTGCAGAGTGATTCTAACTCAGTCTGTGTTTGCACTCCATCTGTCTAAAGCCAGCTGTAGGCTTTCATTTGGAATGGAGAGTCTCAGTTTGGTTTTGCCAGGTATTTACACAGCACTTGGCACAAACAGAATGGGATCTCTGCCCAAGACTCGCAAATCAAAGGTATTAAAATACCCAAAACCCAACCTCCCCCTTCCCTTTCAAAGAATCATCAAAACCATCACCAAAACCATCACTACCCACATGTGTATGACAAGGACAAGGTGAAGTTATCTTGTTTCCTACCTCCCTCCTTTTTTAAAAAATAGAAATTCAATCTGTTAGTGCTGACACAATTTTCATAGAATCAGAACCACAAAATTATTTGGGTTGGAAGGGACCTTACAGACCAGCTAGTTCCAACCCCTAGTTCCAACTACCATGGGCCTGGACACCTTCCACTCAATCAGGTTGCTCCAAGCTCTGTCCAACCTGGTCTTGAACACCTCCAGGGATGGGGCAGCCACAGCTTCTCTGGGCAACTTGTGCCAGTGCCTCACCACCCTCACAGGGAAGAACTTCTTCCCAATATCCCATCCAGCCCTGCCCTCTGCCAATGTGAAGCCATTCCCCCTTGTCCTGTCAGTCCAGGGCCTGGTCCAAAGTTTGCCTGCAGCTCTCTCAGAGCCCTTTCAGGCTCTGGAAGGTGGTCTAAGGTCTCCCCAGAGCCTTCTCTTCTTCAGGCTGTACAACTCCATCTCTCAGCCTGGCTCCATAGCAGAGGTGCTCCAGACCTCTTCACATATGGCAAAAGACCTGAGATGGGATGAAACATGGGAACAGAAGACAAGGGAGCTCTTGCACCACAAAACAGAGAACCCTAAACTGACATTTCTTTCTCTCTGAGTAAAAAAGGCCTGGAGTCTTGGCACAATTTTTGCAAACCACCTTTCTTCCTGAGCAGGTGGAAAGGCATTTTGGAAAGCATTTTTCTGCAAATGAAATTTGAGTAGCTCTACATGGACCTTCCACGTAATGTTCTTATAATGAGTAAATTAGTAGGTGATATAAACCTCTGAAAACGGAAAGACTGTAATGAAAGCCTTAATATGCTTTTTACAGTAGTGCTGAAAAAAAAAGAGATGCCACGTTTAAATTGATCATGTTTTTATTCCCACCCCCAGGCAAACCAGCAAAAACTCAATGAGCAGTGTGATTTTATTAAATATATTTATAATGAACGATTTTCTTCTTTGAAAACAACGGATTTGAAGGAAGACTGTAGCATAATGACTGACATCTGGGTACTACAGGCTTTTCCATCCACACAGGATTTCCTATTATTGACTGAAGGTGAAAGAATCACAATCACAGAGAGGAAAAAGTCTTAAGAAGCCGAGAGCACATGAATTTTAAACAGCTGAGAAAAGTGCAGCAGCTTTGTAGAGTGGTAGGAAGTCTGCTATGCTCAGAAAGCTGTTCAAACATCCCCTCTGCTGAGCCTGTAAGAGAATGCTCAGGACACCCATTGACTTCAAAGAAATCTGGCATCATCGTGGGTTAAAAACTGCCCTGATAGTATCCAATTGTACCAGGATAGCACTTGTCTAAGGAAAGCACACTAGGAAACATTAGAGAGAAAACACTTGGATTTCCAGATATAAATCTCTGCTCTTGGGAAGAAGAGAGCAACAGCGTATGAGACAAACACACAGAAGTTACTCAGCTTACTTGGTTTTGCCTAACCCTACAGAGCAAAAAAACCTGGCTGACCTCTAAAATACAGAAAAATCAATCTGCCAGAAGAAAAAGTAGCATTTAAATGTGGGATTTTTGTCTCTCTCTTACATAAAGAGGTCTGAAGAACAGTGCTTGATCCTTAAAATATCCATCACTCTACAACTGTACTTTTTGAACCAAAAGACATATATAAGCACACATAGATACAAGCTGTACAGTTCCAACGAGAGAGAGACACTGTCGGATATTTCACTGAGAATCCTCAAAATTCATTCATCTGGAAAAGTAACAGCCATATCCATATGGCCAAATGACAGAAATCTGAGATGCTTTCTGCTCTGCACTCCCAAGCTCTGTAAGCGGCCCCTTCAAAATTGTTGGGAATATTAAAGGAGGAAAATAAAACAACCAAAACACTGTTCTCAAAAAAGCCGAATTTCAAACATAAAAAATTCAAACTTAATTACATGAGGTTCAGTGCAAGGACATTTGAAACAGTTTAAAGCATTTTTGCACTGGTGCTATGCTGCTATTCTCTGAAGGAAACTGATTTCACCACTAATAGATCTGAGAAGAATCTGGAAAAGCAATATAGAATGGAACAATATCAGTCCAGGAAAAAAGAATATATAGACACAGAGATATTTCACAGCAAATGCAGGACAAAAAAAGGTACAGTAACTGCAAGGTTGTGTTTTGAATTGTTTGCAACCTGTCCAAGCAATTACCATCACTATGTGCCCTGACCACAGAGGAAACCAACATATCTAATCTGTTTTTCAGTCTTCAAAACACTTCTCCAGTCTGACTACAAGATGAGTCTTACTGGGATTGAAAATCACCTAAGTTGAGGAGACAGAAAGACAGAAAAAATGCGTTTTGTTCTTTACCAGCATTAAAACATGAAGTCACTTCTTGCATAAATACATAAACCCCTGCAAACAGTGATAGGATTAATTAACAAATGATTAGTATTTGCAGGCTAAAGGAAATGCAAGAAGTAAACAGGTGACAATGCAATACTAGTCCCTCAAAAAAGCAATTTACCTAACATCAGATTAATTTTTCCACAGAGCAACTATTCTTTTCATATATAGTTTCCAGCTTGATAGTGAATCTTTGATCAGTGTCTCTGAAAAAACAATCTCTGTGAAGATTAAGAAAACAAAGGAACCCAGATAAATTCAAAAAATGACAATGAAACTCTTCAGGCCATCAGTAAATAAACTACTACAGGCACCTTGATGGAATACAAAGAGTTTTCATACAGGATTATAATGGAAAGTGAAAGGGTTTAAAAATAAAACCAAAAACCAAGGTGAAACTGGCACCTTACGCACATTTTGAAACAAAATAATACATTAGCCAATCATAAAAATTGGCAGAAATCAGACAATGTTAATCCAGGAATTGTAAAAAATGAACTAATCAATGCTCACTATGCTCTGAAACCTGACCCTTAAGGCCCTTGTTGTATCTTAGACACAGAGAACAAGTGTGAGACCAAACATTAATAAAATGAACACATGGGAAGCTAAACAAAATTCAGTTCTAGTGACATGATACTCTTTATTGCATCTATTTCCTCTAAAACACACTTAATTAACATTTCAGTCTCAGACACCTTTTCTGTAAGCTTCCCCGTGAACACCCTTCAGGAGCTGATTCACAGTTAACAAGGAACACAGACTCTCCTTGGCTCTTCTGCTGGGCCTCATCCTCTTTGACTGCACCTTTTCTACCTCACTTGACTACTGGCTGCCAAATCTCTGGAATACTTCTTGCATTGAAAGGGTTTGTAAAAGATTTTTAATTGCTTTTCACATCTTGAATGTTTTTGCAGAATTATTTTTGGCCTCCCTCATAACATTTTGGGCTTTGAATACTTGCACATTATAATAACTTTTAAAAAATACTCTCATCTAAAAATAGCTTTCTCTGCTGTCCTGAGTCCTCATTGCCTTTTCTTCCAACTTCTATTTTAATGAATAGTATTTATTTTTCTTACTGCCTTGAAACAGTTGCACTCGATGATCTCCCATGTCCTTTCCAACCTAAACAATTCCATGATTCTATGAAGTCTCTGAAGAACAAAACCCCAAACTCTTCTTTTTAATTGCCTTTTAATCACGTCTCCCTGGATATGTAGTTCCTTTTGGAGATTAAACACTGCCACAGTGAATTTGGCTTTTCCCCCCACCTCCTACAAGGCTTTGAACCAAACTGTATATGATCATTATTTCAGATGGTTCCAATAGTAGTAGCTTCAGTCCCAAATGCGTTCAAAACCAAGATTTTTCCTCTTCTGTGATCCCTGACTACAGTTCAGTAAAGTTGTCTTCAAATCATGCCTCATCCTCAGTGAACCTTCCCTACTTCACTGCAGAACTTCAGTCCATACAATATAACTATATTAAAACAGCTAACTTCATTTATCTAACTGGATTCTAACTTTTCTGGAAGGCAAAGCACAACCTCACATCTTCCCTTTATAAGTTGGACAGTATCTCTAGGCCACAGACTGAATTCCTGCCACAGTATGGCAAAAAGGAGGTGAAGAGTAAAGTGACTATTTCTAATGATTAAAACAAAAAACCAAAATAATTAATTAAAGCAGAATACTCTAGCATAAATCTCACTACTCAGACCTCCAGATCATACCAAGCTCAGTGACCGGGGCAAAAATGGCTGATGAAATTGCATTTTTCACCTGTGCAAATATTGGAGAACATCATGGGGAAAACATGGAGAAAAGCAACTCTACATGTAAAACGGTTGGCTTGAAGTTAGCAACTGATCCTGTAGTCAGAGTTGGAAGCCCTGAAAACCAGAAGTTCTGCACAGGTTTGTTCAGGAAGGGGTGTGGAGTGAGGGGAATACTTGTATGTCACCATATAAATCTATTACACATCTGCATCTTTAATGCCATGCGTCCTTCCACCTCCACAAAGGTCTGGTAGAACTAGAATATGTCTCTCTAAAGTCTCCATGATGAGAGACCCCTCATTATTCAATTTTCAATATAAATCACAGAGAACAAACACGATTAAAATCACACCCCAACCCCAGAAATGTTCAAGGCCAGGTTGGATGGCACTTGGAGCAACCAAGTCTAGTGGAAAATGCCCCTGCCCATGGCAGGGGTGTTGGAATTAGAGGATCTTGAAGGTTCCTTGGAAACCAAACCACTCTGTAATTATGATTCTATGTGAAGACAGATGGTACAGAGGTGAATAGAACTCACAATACTTCCTATGATACAAGAACTTAAACGCACCTCAAATTCTTCAGTCATCAGGTTTCTAAGTATCAACAGGCAACACTTCTTCCCTCAGACTGGAGGAGCCAATTGCAGCAGGGTGTTTCAGACATGGAGGGAATGTTAACAAGAGATGTTATGAAACAGTAACATATCTGTCCTCAATTAGAAACTATTGTCCAGTTGCTACCCTGAGACTCAGGAACTTCACAAACAGCTGGTTCTTAGAGGAGGATGGAATATCCAGGGATGAATCAAACCATACATGTCCTCTTTGTTTTCAATTACTGTTACAGACAGAAGAGCAGATTTTATTATTACCTTGCCCTAATCACAATGTTTAATATTTTCTGAGTTGCAGAAATCTTTGTAAAACACTTGGACTTTGGCAGACTTTGGCATTTCATATATGTCATCACATCAACTCACATTTCTACTAAAATCGTATATTTGTTCCAACACTGCTATGTAATTGTCAAAGAACTTAATTAAGCTTTTGACATTCAGGTCACTTTCAAACTTTTCAGGCATCCTAATGTATATGTTTAGGTTTAGGGATCAAATCTCTTTAAATAGTGTCAATAGATGAACTTGCAAAAACTATTCAAACCATGTCGGGCAGGTCATCCTAGTCATAGTAAAGCTCTACTGAATTCAATTCATCCCAATGTTTGCAGATTTACAAATGTGTAAGAAAATACTTCTCAAGTCCAATTAAAACTCTGCTAACTCACACATCTCTTAGAAGGAAATATATATACAATTTTTTAAAAATCTCCCCCAAACCAATAATAACAAACTGCAGGCTCTACTTCACAAAGCTGAATTTCATTCACAAACATATCAGGTTTTATTCTCAACACAAGATCACTCAGTGCATGTTCACTCCCTTCGATCTTCAAACATTTTGTTAATATATGCAGGAAACAAAGCTACAACAGTTTGCTTATGAAAAGGGAAAGCTTTTTATCGACCAAGAGCTTCCAAAGGTGGAAGAATTCAACCATACAGAAAAGAATATTTAGTATACAGTGGAATATTTAGTAACAGAGGCATTCTTTCAGTGGGATTTATCCATTGTCTCACAGAGTAACAGAGAAATTATTAAAATGAGGAATTGTTACTACATGAAAGAGAAATCATCAAGTAAATTTTGCCCAAAGCTAGAGGAAAACATCAACCAATTATTGATAGGGATTGACTGAGACTACCATTTCCATCACCTAAGAAATGAACAGAAATGAACAAAGCCCCAAAAGTTTCCTTTCAGTCTGAATTTTATAAGGACACACTACTCATGGTCAGAATGTAAGGGAGAAGGTGAGAATGCTGAAAACAGTAAAACCCAGAATTTACTCTCAGTCTTTCATCAGTCTATTTTATGGTATTTGACAGGAAGCCACCCTAGCAGCCCCTAAAAAGTAAGAATGTCACAAATCTTAGTTTTATTGCCCTTTTCATAAAACGTTCTTCTAAAGCTCATGTTTCATCTGCCTTGTAACTCCAGATTTTTTGACTTTAATGTTAGGTTTTAAACACACATGTAAACTGCCTTTCTTGTTGTGCTTCCCACTTGCACATCACAGCACCAAACCTCTCTTTTAGCAGTCAGAATTCCTTCTACTCCTTTTTATTTCTTAATGCAAGCCAGAAAAAAAGCCTCCATTACTTTTCCACTTCCCAATCTGTATGTTGCAGAAATCTCTATTTCCTTTGTTTGATTTGAAATCAAAGCCAGTTGTAAGAAACAAGAGAGGTTCTTGCAATAGCTGAGGAAACATATACAGAGATCTCAAAAGCACACAAAAACCTATCATTTTACCTGTTCCAGGGAAGAAATAAACAATTCCCTGAAATCAGGCCACAGGCTACAGCCTATATTATCAATCATAACCATTACTCAAATCTAACTGGTTCCAACATGCACAGGTCTTCACTTCAGGCATTGTTAATAAAAGCAGTATGACCATTTTTCAAACTGAAATACTATTTAACACTAGCAGATAAGGGCGAGCAAATTAAAAATAAACAAGAAAGGTGAACAAAACACTTCTGTAAGTCCTACCATCATGTGATAACTGATGGTTTGGGAGGAAGAGGCTACTCCTCTTCCTTCCAAATCTTCAACAAACTGAAAGTTTATTTCTGCTCGCTCACAGAGTTGGCAAAAACAACTCATAAATGGGAGTACAGTATTAGTATGATAAAATACAAGATTATCCCTGTAAGTAACCTCCACCATATTTTCTTAAGACTGCTTTTCTAGGAATTTTATGGGAGACAGGTTTTAGCTGACTCTTCCCCACTCTTACTTCACGACTTTATGATCCTATTCCATTCCAATATCCTTTGGTGCAAAACCTGTTTCCTACAAGATCAATATTTCCCCACCTCCAAAGCAGCCTCAGCTAAGGCAAGATATGGTAGATCAGCTGCAAGATACAGAACTTGACATTTTTCTAAGTTCTAATAGCCTGAACCAATTACTTCATCACCACAGCCTTTAGGTTAACATTCTTTTAAAAGACTCTGGTAGCATCACAGAATCACAGACTGGTTTGGGTTGGAAGGACCTTAAAGACCATCTAGTTCCAACTCTCTGCCATGGGCAGAGACACCTTCTACTAGACCAGGTTGCTTCAAGCCCCACCCAACCTGGACTTGAACAGTTGCAAGGATAGGATTAGTAAACCAAAACAAAAATCCTTCTAAAAATTGCTTTCCTATACTTCATCTTATATGGATCTTCAGATAAAAGAAAATGATTGCTACTTTCAAATAACATCTGTTTAAAAGTGATCACAAGAGTGAACAACATTCAGTGAGATTGCTCACTCTCCCTCTCTTGCCTTTTTCTCCCATATAGGACTACATTACAGGGGAAAAGTTTAGCTCTTTCTTGGGAAGTTATTACTGCCTGACCTTGAGATTCAAATTGCTTGACAGTGCTTAATGCAGGTAAACCTCAGCAAACTGGTCACTTATGCTGTGGGCTCCCAGGTAATAAAAACCTCATAGCAAAGGGCTCTCGTTTTCTTTGCCTCTGAACTACCCCAGTCTCAGCCACACAACTCAGAAAAAACAGAGACCAGTTGTGCTGTGGGGAAAATTCAGATTCTGCCTTAAAACCAGTTCAAGCCATGTAATCATTTTAAAAAAATTATTTAGGTGTTTCTGGTTTGTCACCTCTTAGATTTAAATGGAAGCAGAAATACAGGTTCTTTGATCATTACAGAATGTTTATGAAGCTGCACAGAAATAATTCACAGTGCTGGACTGTGACAGCAAAGCTGTTGGGAAACCAAGAATAAAGGAGACACTGATTTAATTTCCAACACCTCAGCAAACTGTAGGTGGTTGCTAGTACTACAAAAGAGGAGAACTATCATTGCTGACAGGACTCCTCCAACCTCCCCCTAATCCAGGGCACTGATTTGGGCAGAAGGGCTGTAAAACCCAGGAGTCATGGATAAAATGTGACATTCTTTCGAGAGGACAGGGAGCTGTTGCTTAGAAACTGTTTACAGACAGATCCTGCTGGTGTACCTAAAAAAAAAATAAATTAGGTCATTCTTGGCTGTAGGTAGGAGAGAGCTTTATTGATATAAAATCCTCCATGTCTTTCTCTACTGTCAATAATTAACAATGCCTTAGAAGCCTGCTTGGATGCTCTTTTTACCTACAGCTGCACATTCTCAATGGCAGAATAATCAGCTGTGAAACAGTTTGGTGGCTAAACAGTGACTTGACATCACAGTTCAATTGAGAGGCTGAGATCAGGCTCCAGGCACAGGCTGGACCATCTTAGGAGGGGTCTGGCATCAAAAGGGAAGTCAAAAGGGGATTGGGGACAAATTGCAGTTAATATTCTCATCCACCTCACATCTGTTGTAGTGAAAAAAAAAATCAAAAATTAAGAAAAAAAAACATGCCAATACCACTAGACAAAGATGAAAACAAAATCCAGTTCCACTTTTTAAATGCAAGATGAAACCAGGTCTGCTGAAAAATGAAAGGGGAAAGGCCATAACACTTCTTAGAATACCTGAGGGAACAAAGTTTGCCTTGAAGAACAAAAAGGTAAGGTTTGAATTAGATCATTTTATTAAGGGAAATGGTACAAGGAGCTCCTAAGTGGCTAAAACAAAGTTGGAAGCTTATGGAGCACTCACTGCACAGAGAAAACAAATTTGTTCAGAGCAGATGGGAAAGAAAAATTATATCAATCCAGAGCCAGTTTTCTCCTCCGCATAAATAATCCACGCTTGAACAGTTTTTCCTCATATAAATAACTACATTTATAAGAAGCCTCAAGTAAGAAGGCTCTTATATCATTATTCACTTAAAAACCACTCCAAAAATTCAGACAAATCACTGCTTTCCAAGTAAAAGAAAATAAAACGCGCAGCTTGGGGTAATAAACAGCTCATTGTCATCATTCCACACAAAGACATTTTTTCCTCTTCACTTAAATGTAGCATAGGCTTGTTTTCTTACATTAAGCAAATCACATCAAAAGCACACAAGGAGAATAAGTACTACCACATGCACCTAATGGACAGATGCACAATGATAACCCAAAAAAAAAAGCTGATGGTGTAGAACAAGTGCCTCTGGTTGAAACCTCAGGGGCAGATCTTGAATGCAGTTAACAAAGCTCACAGTCTCAAGTGTCAGTATAAGGTCACCACACCATTCTTTGGGACGGAAAAATAAGGGTCACAACAGTATGTGTAATTTAATCACTGCTCCTTAATTTAAAGGGCAAACACGACCCTGTGTTCTGATGCTGTGAGGGACAAAATACTCCTAAAATGACTTGTGGAAGCTATAGGTGGAGTTAACACACAAGATACACATTTGGGTTTCAAGGGTTATCACAATCTAACACAATCTAACACAAGTTCAAAGTCTGGGAAAACTGTTTAACTCCCTCATTCAGTGTGTGGCTTCCCAACAAAGAAAGATGCTAATGGGATAAGAGCCTACCCTCCTATGTCAGAAACACAGACAAAACCAAGAACAAAAAAGAAAAGCCTTAAGAATTGCAACTATCATTATTCACAAATTAATCTAGAAATATACTTTGGATGCAAAGAATCACACAGAGAATGTTAATTATTTATAAAATGGAAGATAACGTGGCCCATTTCCCAAAGGCTCCTGAAGCCATGCAGGAGACGTCGAAAGACTGTAGGAGAGGCCAACCTGATTTTTATTCATGTGTCGCTGTGCTTATCTACATGGAAAACAGAATTATGCTCTATTTAGCCCTCTGTCAGGTTTTTCAGGTTTTAAAATAACTGTTAATGAAATCACAAGCCTTCACCACAGAAAGCAGTAACAGAAATAGCAACAGGACAGCAAACATTGGACTGCAGCAACTCTGAGCAAGCATGGAGCAAAAAAGCATCTCCCTACATTCAGCTGTCTTGAAACAAAACACAGGGAATAATAGATTACATTCTACTGAGGTCTCACTGCAGTGATAAGCATTGTTAACAATTTTCACAGAAATACAGTTCCAAAAAACTATTTTTGTCTTTTTCTCAAGAA
>NW_008686900.1:1586-14663 GCF_000695815.1 Acanthisitta chloris | reverse complement strand
CAGGGGAAGTGTTCATTACGTTAACACGTATCTGGAAATCACCCAAAGCAGACATAATTTATTTAAATAAAAAACATTTTCGATTTTTCATCTTTTTCACAGTATTGTGCAAAATTCAATTTTAACACATTCAAATGGTTTTAACTTTAAAAACACTACTGACCTATAATTTTCATTAAATTATTTGGAACTATATAGACATCCACTTTTAGGACTGAAGTTTGGACTGAATTTTAGGAATGACAATCAACAAAATACTTTCTTTAAAAGAAGTAAAATCATAGAACCACAGAACGGTTTGGGTTGAAAGCGACCTTAAAGATCATCTAGTTCCAATCCTCCTGCCATGGGCAGGGACACTTTCCACTAGAAGGTGTTGGTAGGGTTTTTGTTTTGCATTTTCAAATATAAGATCTTGATAAATATGGCTAAAAACCCAACACCTTCTCTAATGGTGATTAAACATGTGCAAGAACTGCACATGGTAGTATCACTGCTGTGACAAATCTAAGTGATTACACACCTTCACCAAATCCATCAATTTTATTTAGTGGGATTCAAAAATGAAAATGCAACAGTTGTGCATCAGACATCAAAATTTCCCTGGAGAAACAAATAATGAAACTCTTCTAAAACACTGACTATGATCACTACCTTGACATATCTTGTATCTCACCTTGTAATACTTTCCATAGTACTCTCTGTGTTCAGAAACAAATACAGATTTTTCATACAGGATATTCTGCATATGAGATACACACACCCATAATACACATCAATTTCAGACAACATTCATAATTCCATTTCCAGTTATCCAAGGACTCTCTGAAATGTCAGCACTCTCACCAAATTTCATCATTTGATGCCTTTTGCCACAGTAAAGATGAACCCTGAGTTGTGGTTCCTCCCCTGGCACTCTTCAACTCATGGCAGTAGCTTTTGGGAGAAATACAGTGAGACTCATCAAGTAATTCAGGGCTTTGAGGCTGGTTTTGTCATCAAGATGGGTTTTAATGCAAGATGTTGTACAGAAGCAAGAGAGCAGTGATATATATGACAGCAAACCTGAATGAGACCTGTGACCTACCTGAAAAGCAGAGTTGAACACTGTAAGGTGCACTATGAGCTCATGTTTAGGGAACTGAGTCCACCTGTAATGTTTTCTTCAACTGGCCCAACATGACAGAAGTTGTTCCTCACTTCAGAGGAACAGCAAAGATCTTGGGATCAAAACAGCAACAAAAAATAGCTCATTAAAATGAAAGATTGAGCAGTATGTATTGTATATTTGCAGCAGCTAAGAACTCAGATGCAAAGAATTGCTGTTATACTGGACACTCATTACAAATGGCAAAAGAAAAAAAATCCTACTCACATAAATCATTTGCTTTCTAAAGCATTAACAGACACAATCAGTAACCACAACAGCTCTACAAGGTAACACAGAGAAGTATTTACATTTTCCAGAGATTTAAGCAATTTCTATATCACTGTAATAGCACACAGGACTGGCTACACTTAGAAGACACAGACAGTCCATAGCCGAAGGCAGAGACAGCTCCAGAAGTGTTGGGTTAGAGCTTTGCAACATTGATGAAAATTCTGTAATTAATTTCAAAGGATCAAGGATTTAATCTTGCATAATCTGAATACCCAAACTAGTCCCTTAGATGAACCAGGCAGAAACCATCTGCAGCGCTGGAAGAGGCTCCCAGTAAAATAAATCTTTCTATTCAGTCCTTGTTAAGTATTTCTCGTGTTCTGCACATTTCTTGAAATTGCAGAAACATATTTCAGATTCAAGGCTCTGAATTTACTGCAAAAGGAGGATTACATGAAGACCAAAGCTAAGATACACTATGGCTGCTTTCTTTTTATTTTAATGCATAAAGGAGGTTTATCTGCTCAGACACAGTACTATTTTTTGTATTTACATACTTTCCTTTTAACAAAAGGAGCTCTAAGTATTTGAAGCTGTTAGAAGTCTTCCTGTGACACACCTTTCCCACAGCAGCTATGCTTTGCCTGTGTTTCTTATACCTGAGCTGTAAAGGCCAAGAAATGACCTCCATTCTAAGTATTTTTAGCAATTTCTAATTAAAGTGAGGTGGAAATTATTAAAAATACATTTTTAAAAGAATGACTTCAAAATTCTTCTCTCACTTACATGATCTTGGTTACACCCCAATGAAAAACAACTTCTTAATCAAGAACAGCAATGAAGGAGAAACATCCAAACCAGTATAGCCAAGATGTGAGTGAACAAGGTCACTCAAAATCTTGGAGATACAGATTCAAATTGTCCAATTCACACCACTAATTTCAAGCACACCTAAAGTGTGTAAACTCAGATGTCTTATGTCCTAGAATCATTCAATATCCTGAGCTGGATGGGATACAGAAAGATCATCAAGCACAACTCCTGTCCCTGCACAGGACAGCCCCATCAATCCCACCATGTGCCTGAGAGCATTGTCCAAACGCTTTTTGAACACTAGCAGGGTTGGTGCTGTGATCACTGCCCTGGAGAGCTGTTCCAGAGCCCAACTGCCCCCTGTGGGAAGAACCTTTTCCTAATATCCAGCCTAGCCCTCCCCTGACAAAGCTTCAAGCTCTTCCCTCAAGTCCTACTGGTCACCAGAGAGCAGAGACCAGTGATGGCGCTCGTGAAGAAGCTGAAGACCCCAGTGAGGTCTCTCTCCCCACAGTCTCCTCTTCTCCATGCTGAACAAGCCAAGTGACTGTACCTGTTCCTCATACGGCTTTCCCTGCAGACCCTTCACCATCTTTGTAGCTCTCCTTTGGACATTCTGTAATAGTTTTATATCCTTCTTACACTGTGGTGCCCAAAACTGCCCCCAGGACTCAAGGTGAAGCTGCACCAGCGCAGAGCAGGACAATCACCTCCCTTTGACCAGACAGTAATGCTACGCCCGATGAGCCCCAGGACAGGGTTGGCCCTCCTGGCTGCCAGGGCACACTACTGGCTCAATATTCAATCTGCCATCAACCAGGATCCCCAGGCCTCATTGCTCAGTCTGTCCCATCACAGGTGCAGAATCCAGCACTTGCCCTCAATAAACTTCATATGATTTTCCTTCCGAGAATGTGTTTTACATGCTTTCCTCAGAAGCTGTTCCTTTTGTGTAACCAAATATTGATTGCTGTGATCCACCCATGTCCTAATCGCTACACAGCCCAGCTCACTCTCACTGTGTTTCAAGAGATATTTAATTACTGTGGATTATCTCCCAAGGGTTGATCTGGAAAGGCTTTAGACATCACAAATCCTTCAGCATCCTTAGAGTAGAACAAATCTTTCTTCTGGATATCATGGCAACAGAATGGACCTCACACCACCTCCAATGCATTTATGGTGCAGAGAGAGCAAAAATAAGAGATCCCAATTTTTACACCGTTATGGAAAACTACTTTAAAAAATACTTTAAAAAAAAAAAAAAAATTATCTCTAGTGTTTCCCCTTCCTCCTGACTGATCTTTTTATGGAAAACCAGCCAAGAAGCTGTTCTTGGGCTATGTACTTTTTTTTGGTTTCTTTTGGCTGACTGTCAACCACCCAGCAAAAATAAACTCATTAAGCTGACAGGAGACCTGAACACACTCATGTTGTCAGTGTATCTCAGCATCACTCCCATGAACCCAAAAGCCAAAAAACAATTAAAATAAAGTTAAGCTGACTCCACCCTTAGGATGCAACCAAGTTTGCATGGATCTGTCAGTCCAAAGTCAGTCTCTGGCAGCATCTGAGCTAAAGGGTATGCACAACTTCCACACATGTCAAGCCAAAACAGTTCTAAAACTAGCAGCAAACAAGGAGAACATGAAGTGTGGAGGCTTAAAAAAGCATTTGTGTCATAATTACAGCCTCAACCTAACTGTGTTTGCAAGCCTACTATTTTTGCACTGCTCTCCATGTGTTGAATGTGTCCATATATCTGTGATTTTTCTTTTGCTGCTACCAAAACTTGTAGTTTGCTGAACGGATCCCCAGCTTAAGGCTCACATGGAGCCTTGTAATCAGTGAGGTTTCTACTTAAAAGCAAAAGGAAAAAAGTTACCATGGCTACTACAGTCACTCAGCTTTCTCAACTACTTCAAGACATTAATTCTGAAGGCTTTTTGGCTATGTTTGCACAAAATGTATGCTTCCATACTACTCTGTCATGTAAATTAGGTTGTGCTGCAGCGTTTCAGATCACCTGGGACCATACAATACCTCTGGCTGGCATTCCAAAAAGACTCTGCAAGAAGCAAGGTGATAGATTCTCTGATCACATTAAGGAAATTATAATTAAATATATTAAATATAATTTAAAAAATAATCAAATCTTATTTCTTACCCTGCCAACTGAAGGTAAATGCTGAACACAGATACCCCATACAATTTCTAGTTCTTAGGCTGAATTTGTAAACAAAAAAACTGTTGGTAGTAAACACAGAATTAGAACAAGGCAAGTCATAAAGTATTTGTAAGATTGTAGAAAATGCTCTGGAAATGCACTTAAGTTATTTAGAAGACAAAAGCACACAGGGAATGATAAAATTTATATAAGGTTTGATGAGAGAATCCCAGAATATTCTAAATTGGAAGGGATGCACACAATTTTGTAAACAAAAAAACTGTTGGTAGTAAACACAGAATTAGAACAAGGCAAGTCATAAAGTATTTGTAAGATTGTAGAAAATGCTCTGGAAATGCACTTAAGTTATTTAGAAGACAAAAGCACACAGGGAATGATAAAATTTATATAAGGTTTGATGAGAGAATCCCAGAATATTCTAAATTGGAAGGGATGCACACAATGATCATTCAACTCCAGGCCAGGCCCTGCACACGATGACCCCAGCAATCCCACCATGTGCCTGAGAGCATTGTCCAAACACTCCTTGTGCTCTGTCAGGCTTGGGGCCACGACCACTGCCCTAGGGAGCTGTTCTAGTGTCCAACCACCCTCCAGGGGAAGAGCTGTTTCCTAATAACCACCTAAACCTCCTCTGACACAGCTCCATGCCCTTCCCTCAGGTCCTGTCGCCGGTCATCAGAGAGCAGAGATCAGTGCTGCCCCTCCACTGCCTCTTGTGAAGAAGCTGAAGACTGTGATGAGATCTCCCCTCAATCTCCCCTTCTCCAGGCTGAACAAAGCAAGTATCCTCAGCCATTTCTTACATGGCTACCCCTCTAGACCCTTCACCATCTTTGTTGCCCTCCTTTGGACTCTCTTCAATAGCTTTATCTCTTTCTTATATTGTGGCAGCTCAGACTGCCCCCAGAACTCAAGGTGAAGCTGCACCAGCACAGAACAGAGAAGAACAAACCTCTCCCTTTACTAACTGGTGATGCTGTGTCTGATGCACCCCAGGACAGGGCTGGCCCTTCTGGCTGCCAGGGCACACTGCTGGTTCATATTCGATTTGCCATCCACCAGGATCCACAGGTTCCTTTCTGCAGCACTGCTCTGCAGTGTCCCCTTCCCCAGTCTGTACATAAACTGATGCTGGTTTCACACAAACAAAGCATGTGTAGAAGACACTCCTGCTCAATACTCATGTCCCCACTGCTCTTTCACACCTGCAAAGCACCTGAACACTTCCATTACACTCACCTGCACTGACCCAATATTTCCTGGACTCAGGCCTGAATGCAAGGGTTGAAATTTGACCATAAAAGGAAAAACTTGGTTCAAGGATGCAATTAGTGTGCAAGAGCAAATGAAAGCATTAAGGGATTCGGTTTGCTGCCTGTCTTAGCCATGCACAGAATATTCCCTAAGCCATGCAAGTTAAATTAAATCATAAGATAGCAACAGTTTTCCTCTTCTTTTGTTCCTAGATCTCAGATGTGACCCAGAAACAACATTTAACAAGGCCAAAAGTCCATGACATTTTGTCAGCTGAATGAAATAAGCTTGAATTTTAGGGAAAGCATGGACAGCCCATCCAAGGGCAGGTAACAGCTCTCCATACTGCTGCAGCCTCTGACTAGTGCCCCAGACAACTTGAATGTTCGTTAGAGTTTATTTATTTCAATTCTATCCCTACACTGCCTCATCCTCCTTCATTCATGGGCTTCTTGACAATTTCTTTTTCTTAGAAGTATTTCTGCATAGCATCTAAGCACTGGAAATGTAGATTACAGAGATAATAGATACGTTTAAAATTAGACTAAGCAGCTGTAATTCTGAATTTGCATTTCTGACTTGATTATAGTAAGCACTCAAGAGTATCTGTGTAAGAACTTGAAGGGAATTCACATGCTGCAAAAAAAATATATGAATCTCACTTTGACCCCATTAAGGGAAAAAAGGGGTAACAAATGGCACTTGCTCTTTCTCATTGGTGAAAAAATGGTAGTTGCTTCTTTGCCATTCTGTAGCTTCATTTTAAAGTCACCTGTGGATTTTAATGGCAAGAATTAAATTAACCAGCTTTCCTGTATTTTACAAATGGAAGAACTATTCTCCTACTTACCCTGAATTTTTCTCACTTCAAGGTTTAGTTATCTATTTCAGACCTTTCCTTGAAAGGCTGAACAGTCTTTTGTTATTTAAACAGTCAACATTTGTAATCATGGGACAGCCCTTTATGAAGCATTTTGATAAATTCTCTGTCAAAAGCATGCACAGATGACACAATTTTACTTAAATATTCTGCCACAATTAAAAAATAAACCAATCCTTTCATATTTCAGTAAAAGCTGAAATAACCATTTTTCTCATATGATTTTTTTTTTTACAGAGATGCCGAAAACAAAGAGGATTTGTGTTCTATATTCAAAGTTTCTTAATAAAAATAATTAAGAATTAAACATAAGTAACTTCTCACAGCTGGTCATATTTGGCATCAGGGAAAGACCATTCAATAAACAGTCCAAAAAGTTACTATTTCATGACAGAGGACACCACAACTATTTCTACAGATTTATATTAATTTACTTAATTAAAACTACTTAATTAAAGAAATCTCCAAATTGACTGAAAAGTTACAGAACAGCTTTAAAAAGGAAATCTCACTATACCAAAAAAACACGCAACAAAATGGTTTTCCAGAGGCAGCAAATGAGCAAAAAATATTTAATCAGATAAAAACCTCTGTCTCAGATGATTTAAGACAGTTAAAACTACAAATAATTCTTATGGCTCTTTTTGAAAAATTTAATTCATGTTTGTTAGCATGGATCCTCTGGAAAGGACACAACTATTGCTACTGAGATGAAGATACTGCAACAGGAATAAACCCAGTGCTGACTAAAATTTTACTTCAGTTTTCTAGTGTTTTACTCCATAAACCAACTTGAAAATTAAATCTTTAGAAAGAAGTTATTTGGAGTGTCTTTTGATGTTTGATAAGATTTAGAGAACTCATAAAAGTGGGTTTTTTCAGCTCTGCACAGGATGGACAAAGTTTCTGTATTTAAAACATACAAAAATATTCCCAATTGGTCCTTTAGAAGCACAACTTAGAGAACGGAGAGATTCAGCTGCCCCTGCTGTGCTGAATGGGCTTTAATGGAGAATTCCCATAAATACAGATTCAATGGAACATAGAGGAGTGGCTTTTGTCGGTAAATAACAGAGTATTAAAAATTAAGGTTGATTACTTGTAGAATAGGGCAAAGTGGTTAATCCATTTAGAAGCTTTAAGTAACTTAAAAGCTTAAGCCCCATTTGCAGAACTCACCTGGGCAAGTGGGAGCCTCCCCTGACCAAAACCACCTCCACTTTCTGCTTGTACAAGTGTATTCAGAATTTAAGTTCCACTTACATTCAGATCATCTTCTGCTTTAATATTCTTGTCTACATTAAGGACACTGTAACATATGCTTGGTTTTAAAACACACAGCTCGAAAGAAAAGGACAAGTCCACAGGAGAAAGAAATGTCACACAGTAATTGTTATAACACCAGTGCTAACAGCAGATTGGAATATGCATAAAAATATCTTTAAAATACTCCAAGTAGAAATTCTTCTGTGTAACTGCAAAATCTACTCTTTTTCTTACATTTCTTGCATTTCTCAAATGCAAACCCTGTGAGATATTCTTAATGTTACAGGATTCAGCTTCACTTAACTGAATAATTCTCATTACTTAAGTAGCCTGAAAACTTGGGCAGTCTCTGCAGCAATGTTGAAAGTGTTTCTCCACTGTTCTCCGTACCAGAATACTAATGCAAGGGGTGATGGGGCTGAATAGCAGAGCTAGACAAAAAATACCCCAAAGGAAAAATAACGTCTTGCTATCAAAACATGCTGATTCAGAGGAATTAAAGTGCCTAAAGGAGAGGTGTTTTCTCAACACAACCAGTGAAAAACCATGGAAAAGCTTCCCTCGTGCGCCCTACGAAGTCAAAATGTTTGTCTGATGGTGAGACATGACATTTGAAACAAAATATGTATATGGGGGTGGGGTGGGGAGTAGGGATAGTCCCAATAGCCCAGAGAGATTGTGGATTCTCCATCACTGGAGATATTCCAGAACCCTCTGGATGCAATGCTGTGCCATGTGCTCTAGGATGAGCAGGCAGATTGGACCAGATGTCCCACTGTGTTCCCTTCCAACCCAACCCATTCTGTGACTCCGCAATTTTTCATTTTGCTGGAAATTTTAAAATTCACCTGCCTGTTCCATGCTAAAACAAAAAAATGATTCAAAACACAAGGACCACAAAAATCCTGCCTTTCAACCTACTGCACTGGTAAGCGATGGGCACAACAATTTTATTTCCTAGAGCAGCTAATCTTTTGCTATGTAAATATGATTTCAACCTATCCTACTGTTTGAAAACTTCCAAGAATGTCTTTTTGTATCCAACCACAGTTTAGAACCAGATATCACTGCTCTCAAATGGCTCATGTAAGATGTTGAAGAAACAATTTAGAAAACTGAGATATGGAGCTTTTATTCAGAAACCTGAGACAAAACTCATTTACATCTGTTGAGTGCTGAGCCTGCCCAACCGAAAACTTGATACAACAGTGTTAGCTCTCTCTGAGATATATTTAGATGTATTATTAATTCCTACAAGACAATAAGGAGCTGGAATACAAGCATAACTTAGAATCACAGAATATAATCACAGAATGGGTTGGGCTGGAAGGAACCTTAAAGATCATCTTATTCCAACCCCCTGCCATGGGCAGGGACACCTTCCACTAGACCAGGTTGTTCCCAGCCCCAACCAGCCTGGCCTTGAATACTGCCTGGGATGGGGCAGCCACAACTTCTCTAGGCTACCTGTGCCAGTGCCTTACCACACTCACAGTAAAGATTTTCTTCTGCATATCTAAACTAAATTTCTCCTCTTCAAGTTTGAACCCATTACTTTATGTCTTACCAGTACAGTTCCTGATGAAGAGTCCCTCTCCAGCTTCCCTGTAGTCTCTTCAGACACTGGAAGGTTGCTCTGAGGTCTCCACAGAACCTTCTCCTCTCCAGGCTGAACCGTCCCAATTTTCTCAGCCTGTCTTCATAGGGAAGGTGCTCTACTCTCCTCATCAACTTTGTGGTCTCCTTTGGACTTACTTCAACAGTTCCATGTCCTTCTTATGTGCGGGGCACCAGACTGCTTTCTGTTCTTTGTTGTTACTTCTTTAACTACATTATTACAGCAGTCTTACACGTCTGTCATTCTAGTTTCTAGCAGTACTGGAGGCATGCTACACTCAAGAGCAATTTGCTCCCAATCAGGTTCAGGTGTTGTCTATCCAGCTGGAGGACCTCCCCCATCAATAACAGAGCTCCACAGAGAAACTAGACTCTCAGCTGCTTCTCATTCCTGCAGCAGCCTGCTGGGTTGGAAGCTGTGCCTCAGGAAAGTTCTTGCTGGTCAGCTCATACAATTTATTGTTTATGCAATTCCTCGAGGAAGTTTATCCTAACAAATGTAATGTTTATATGAAATAAACCAGTTTATTTTTGTCAGGAAGCAGCTCTCACCTGGCCCTTGAAAAACAACTGTCTTTTTGTCACTTTCACCTTCCCTTCCAAATCTGATCTTTAATATCTTCTTCTGGCATCTTGCCTCAAAATAGCTTTAAGGGAACAGTTCCTACAGCTCTGAGCCACAAAGACTCCAATCAAGTTATGTCCTAAACATGCTACCAGGATTACTGTCAGGTTTATGCTGTTACTCTATTTCTGTACAGCGCTCTTCATATTTCCAACTGCATACCCTGTGAGGGTGCTGAGGCACTGGCACAGGTTGCCCAGAGAAGCTGTGGTTGCCCCATCCCTGGGAGTGTTCAAGGCCAGGTTGGATGGGGCTTGGAGCAGCATTGTCTACTGAAAGGCATCTCTGCCTATGGCAGGGAGGGTTGAAACCAGATGGTCTTTAACATCCCTTCCAACCCAAACCAGTCTGTGATTATTTCTGTACAGTTCCCTTCATCTTTCCACAACCATTTGGTCTTGTATCGAAACCCAAAGTATTCTTATGCTTTGTACTGTCTAAGAACAAACACAGAGTTTTGCTTTCTTCAGCCAAGCCTTGAAACATGCTGTATTAAAAGCAGAGCCTACTCAGGTCTGAAATGTAATAAATTGTGTGATTCTGTCATTGTACACAGGAAACAAAAATAATCTCATGACCATGTGTTCAGACAGCAATGTAATACCTGGAAGGCATTGTCACAACTACTGCAATTTGGCCACAAAAGAGATTTCAATAAATAATGCAATTAGAAGTAAGAACCATTGTAACACGAAGAAACGTATTAAGGGATAACAAATTCCATACTTTTTGAAACAGTAGGTGTAAAAATCTGACAGGTGAGGATGAAGACATTTCTTGGCAACAGTAAATAAACAGGGGAGGGAATTGTAGAAACAAAAGAAATCTTAGCCCTCACACTGGTGTGCTGCTAAACAAGGACTCTGAGCTACACTAAGAGTGCAGAAGGGCAGATACAGTCAAAAAGTAACTGTCCATTTGTAAGGAAGTAGAAGAAGTTGGATGATTTGCTGGTACCTCAGGAGAAAATTACTTCTTCATCCCATTACAAGTATGTTAAAACAATATTACTTTGTAATAAACATTCTTGGTCAGTAAGACCAAAGATCACCACAGAAGAGCCTTCTCAGAAGTGTCCAAGGAGATGTCTGGCCCACCGGTATGAATTATTGGGAATTCTGAAAATCCCGTGGAAATTCCAGAAGCCTGAATGAACACTTTTGTTACAAGTATACTCTAAAAACCCCAGTGAGACAGTGGTTATAGCTATAGGAAGGTCAGAACAACAGTAGACGTGAAGAAAACAGTAATTTCAGGAAAATTACATGGGATTCAACTGATACATCAGAGCTCGATAACAAATAATGGCAAGTAAAGAAATGAAAATTGATCTTCTAAAATGAATGTGGCTTTATTCTTTGATACAACTGATACGTCCCATTGATAAAAATGTCTGTATGCATGTATAGAGTGCTCTGGCAGTATTCTCTGAGACAACAAAATAGCACCAATTAAACTGATGAAGAACTGATTAAGTGACATCTCAAAAAGAAAAAAAAAAAACAGTTTTTTAGAAGAATTCATCACAACATAACTCAGAGTAAGATGGAGTTCCCTAACAGCAGAGCTACTATCATGGAACACCTTTTCAATTACTTGTAAGTCTACATGATCAATCATGACATAATTTGCACAAGTATAAATTGATAGAGTGCTACAGAACTGAAATAAATCAGTCACAAAACACCATCAGGAGTGTTGCATATGTTCAGTCTATGCTAGAAACAAAACATTATTTTAAAAAAGCCATGGACAAAGTTATAAAGCCATGACCAAGAAATGCATGTCAGTGTATGGAAGATGAACTCTAGTGGAAAGAAACAGTCCTGGAAAGGGTCTGCCACAGAGAGAACACTCAGGGTAAAGAGATCCAAATGCAGGGCTGCAAATGAAGGGTTAATATGTAACTGTGATGTAGAAACAGAAGAGTAACACCAGAGAGGTAATACTTAAACTCACAAAACACTCCTGAGACAAGGCATTGCCATGCTGTAACCAGCTCATGTTTTCACAAAATGCTGAAAAAGTGGATTTGGGGAGAAAAAAAAAAAGTTCCAGAAACTGAGTTGTGAAGAAAATGCATGCAGTGACAAATTTAAAGAATTTAAGTTCACTTGTTTTTTCAACTAGAGAAGAGAGGGAATACTGGGTTACACCAGAGAAATACTTCCATGGTAAGAAAATACTTTGAGTTCTTCAGCATAGTGGAGAAAAGCACATCAGTAACCAGTGACTGGAAGCTGAAGCCAAATAACTTAATAAACAGCAGATTCTCCACCTCTTACTGTCTTCCAATCAAAATTCCAATTTTTCTGGAAAACATGTTTCAGCCAAATGCAAGTTATTGCATTTAAAAGCAACTGGATAAAATCCAAGTGAGTACAACAGTCAAGGGGTCAGAGCAGAAGATCTAATTGCTTCCTTTGGCTTTAAAGCCTCAGTCTATGAATACTCTGAGTTTTCAGGGCTTCAAAGGCATTTCAGTAGTACCATGCATGCTCAACATTAATATTAAAAGAGCTTTCAGAAAATCTGCATGAATTACGGTTGTATTTCCATGTAAAGGCTCAAGTGACACTGGAGCTTTCCTGTTGAGGCTTCTGTCATCAACAGAGCCCATTAATGGAATTACAGCTCTCGTACCCAGCTGAGGTGGTATTTCTGTAAACAAGGATTCACACAATTGAGTGCAGAACTTCACCCTTCAGGTCAGTACTTCTTCTCCCCTAGAAAGAATTCTGTTTGACCTGGAGTATAAAAAGCCTGATAAAACACATTGTATCCATCATAGGCACTATAGGTGAAAAGGAAAACCAGCAGCATTGTAATAGCCACAAAGCCAGGAAAATCTGGTGTTTGCATCAGCAACATCGTTTCAGCCCGTCCCTATTTATGCTCCTTACCTACCTCACACTCCAAAACGCACAGCACTCACTGCAATCTTAACAAGTTCACAGAATCAACATCTTTAGGGAATATGTGCCAAGATAACGTATACCATACATGTTTTAATATCCAGACTGATAGAATTGTGCTGTAGTATCGACTGC
>NW_008686900.1:933-1544 GCF_000695815.1 Acanthisitta chloris | reverse complement strand
TTGAAACACATCTGCCCTGATGAAGTATGAACTAACTTCAAATTCAGCAAACGGAAGATAAAAAGGCTGAAATTGGACTGTGAGCAGCTTCAGACAAACTATGCTGTGCCACCGCACAAGAGAGAAATACAACCGCCAACTGACAAGAGCATCACCTTAAAAAGAAACCAGGCACCACGCACAACCGGCAAGACACACGGGAGGGCATTCACCCCCTCCCATCTGCAGAGAAGTAAGTGGCTGCTGCCTTCTCCCCACGCTACACCCCGCTGGAAATGTGTAAAAGTTACTTTCCCAAACGCCTCGCGTGTGGACGCTCCCCTAAGCACACACATCCCCAACGCCAACTCCCAAATGGGCACGGCAGCCAGGGAAGTCTGGCAGCAGCGACGCTGCTCCCCACACCACCATCACCACGGCTGAGCAAAAGTTCTTCCACTCCAGAAACCACACGATGAGACACTTCGGCCGTCACCAACATCCACGCAGCTCCTCATCACCCCCAGTGCTCCACGCAAAGACAAAGCCACGCTTGAAACTTTCACTCTTTGCCACCGGAGTAAATCCCTTGACGGGAGCTGGCACCTTTCGGGCTGGATTCAGGATGGGAT
>NW_008686900.1:395-865 GCF_000695815.1 Acanthisitta chloris | reverse complement strand
CCGCCCGGCTCTGCCCCGCGCCCCTCGCCGGCTCAGACAATCGGAGCAGCAGCGACTGCGAATCACAGGGACGCACAGGGGATGGATGAAAGGGAGGAAGAAACCTCTGCCGCCCGAAGAAAGGAGAATCATTTGAAACAATACCAAAATAAAGACTTAAAATAATAAGAAACCGGGTTTCACCTCGAAGGGATGGTGGGTGAATAGACGAGTAAGTGAAACAACACACCTTTGACCCTGTCTTTTCTGCAGCGACTGCGAATCACAGGGACGCACAGGGGATGGATGAAAGGGAGGAAGAAACCTCTGCCGCCCGAAGAAAGGAGAATCATTTGAAACAATACCAAAATAAAGACTTAAAATAATAAGAAACCGGGTTTCACCTCGAAGGGATGGTGGGTGAATAGACGAGTAAGTGAAACAACACACCTTTGACCCTGTCTTTTCTTCCCTAAATATACCTCTTTCCC
>NW_008686900.1:0-350 GCF_000695815.1 Acanthisitta chloris | reverse complement strand
GGGGATTATCTCTGTGACCGGCTCTGTCTCTTTGCCTCTCTCTCTCGCACAGAGCGAGAAATAAAATTGCATTTCAAAAAGGGGAAAGGGGGAGAAGGAAAAAAAGGCAGGATTATTATATCTGGAGGGTGCGAAATGTGGGCACGGGGAGAGGGAGCCTGGGGGATGGGGAGGAGTGGAGAAAGGTGGCTAAGGAGAGAAGAAAGGAAAGGAGGACCAGGAAGCGCAGGGAAGGATGAGGGGAAGGCGAGATAAGGGGGAAGGAGGATAAGGAAAGAAGGATGAAAGGAAGGAGGTCGGGAGGGGGAGGAAGGATGAAAGGGAGCAAGGGATGAGGGGAAGAAAGGAGG
>NW_008686899.1:17688-21014 GCF_000695815.1 Acanthisitta chloris | reverse complement strand
ACACCCCGCGCACCCCTTCCCCGCCGCGGGGTTCTCACGGGGCAGTCTCGTGCTCGAGGGTGGGATCCCCCCGCGGAGAGAGATGGGAGCAAGGCTCGGTGCCCTCCGTGCCAGGGCTGCGTCAGCAGGGAGAGGTGAGGGGCAGGGGATGCTGTGTCCGCGTCGCGGGGACAGAGACAGTCACCGGGACAGGTGCCAGGGCGGGCACCGGGGCAGGCACGGTCACAGCTGGCCATGTGCCAGGGCAGCGCACAGCCCTAGCTCGGCTGTGTCCCTCCAGTCGCCCTTTCTGCAGCCACGCTGCCCCAAACAGCTTCTCCTTGTGTTCATCCCTGCACTGCTGCCTTAGCTTTGCTGTTGTACCTGTGGGGCTCCTGCTGTCACGGCATGCTGAAAAAAAGCAGTACACAACCCACAGAGGATTGTCCTGCTGTGGAACCACGTCCTGTGCTCAGAACAGACCGAACCAAACACCTCGAGGGATTCTCTAATAAAACATCTTTTCCCCTAGTCCTTTGTGCTGCTCTTGGTAAGAGAGTGCTGGGAGGAGCCGGTGTTTGGGGTTGGTTCCTGTGTTTGGGGTGGATTTCATAGTGCTTGGTGAGTTAAGTTTATTTCAGTAAGGGCAGCATCCCTCCTGTCACAGTGTCTCCCTCTTCCCTCCAGACAGATGTGCTGCAGCTGCCCTTGCTGCTGCCCCGAGCTCTGTTACCCCAGTTCTGCTCCGTGTTCTTGGTTCTTCAGGCACTGATCTCCTCTCTATGACCAGTGACAAGACTTAGGGAATGGCCTGAAGTTGTGTCAGGGGAGGTTCAGGTTGGATATTAGAAAAGGTTCTTTGCCCAGAGCGTGTTTGGGCACTGACACAGGTTTAGGGTGGATATCAGGACAAGGTTCTTCCCCCAGAGGGTGTTTGGGCACTGGAACAGCTCTCTAGGGCACTGGTCATGGCCCCAAACCTGACAGAGCTCCAGGATTGTTTGGCCAGTGCTCTCAGGCACAGAGTGGATTGTTGGAGTGTCTGAGCAGTGTCTAGGGTTGGATTGATGATCTTCATGGGTCCTTCCAGCTCAGGATATTCTGTGATTCTATGATTAAACCAAGGAAGCTCTTTCCACATTTCTCCTTCGGTCTCATCAGTGTTCCTAGCACGGATGAATGAGGCTGAGCCCTAGGAAGTGCCTCCGAGGTCGGAAGCAGGAGATCCCCGCGGTGACGTGGTGTGGGGGAAAGGACCGCGCCGCGTCCTGCAGTTTCACTTCACCTCTGGCTCCGCGGTGAGGTTTTACACTGAACGAGAGTTTCAGCTCCATCGTGGGTTTCTGTGCCAAACCCACATTTTCAAAAATAGAACACGCACACCAAAAATCCCTTGTTGCTATTTAGGGCCAGCTTCTCGTGCAGAAACAACCTGAGGTGGTTCCTTTTGGTTCCGTTTTCTTTTTCTGGTTAACTCGATGATGTGGAGTACCTGAGAAGGGCTCTCCTGCCCCATTTTCTCTTCCTCTGAAACCTGGCTTGCCACAGTCTGGAATTTTGGTTATTTCTTCACAGTATCACGTGGTTTCTGACAGTTGTGTGTGTGCTTGAAGGGGTTGGTTGTACTTTGGTAGTGGCTGAGCTGGTGTCAGTCACTGCTGGGTGGAAGCTGCTGCTTCAGGAGCTGATTGCTGTGCCAGTGGTTCTGTGGCTGGAGCAAAACATGGATTTATTTGACAGTTCTAAAGGTTGTAGGCTCTCAGTGCTGAATAAGGTGTAAATTTCAGTTGTTGAGTTGAAAGATCAAACACTAGACAGACTGTAAGTTACATAGGCAGTAAAAATTTGGAGGATGGAATTAGTGGGGATCAATTGACCTGCACAGAATTAATCTGAAGGCTCAAAGCAAACAGTGTTGGTGCTGCAGGTCAATGTTCCTCTAAAAAGCAGAGCCCAAATGCTCCAGTCACTGCCTCACTGCCCCCAGAGTTGCCCCTGGCCATGGGCAGGGAGATGCTGTTGGACTCTCTGATTCCAATAGTCCTTGCCAGAAAATGGCTTCTGGGAGTCATGTTTCTGGAAAGTGGCTGCTCTGGCTTCTGGGAGAGTAATTGGATTGGGCAATGGGATATTGAGGATGATATTCATCTCTGTTGATTGTTATCATAGAATACATAAAATTTGCCACCGCTTCCTTGCTGGGAATAATTCCAGAGGATGTTGTTTGTGACCCCCAGGGTCAGGTTAGAGCCCGACTGTGCCACTGCTCTGTGGGCTGAGCACTCGGTGGGTTTTGAAGCCCTGTGGTTTTGGATCCAGTGTGGATTCCTGTGGCTCTGTGTGCTGTGCTCCCTCACAGTGATGGAGCAGTGGGAACCTACTCCGTGTGAGCAAAGGTCCTGCTCAAGTTCTGTAGAAATTGATTAGAATGTGCCGGAAAAACAGTATTTCTTTTGGTTTTGTTCTGCTTGGGTTTTTTGGCACCTTTTAGGGGATATTTGCATTGTTTGTAACAGCCTGTGCTGGTGATCTGTGCCACTTCTCGGGGTCCAGGCTGAGCCTGGTCCCAAGAATCTGTTGAAACTTGCTGTCCCAGGAATTCCTGCCCAGATTGACTCAGATTTTGGTGGAGATGAGTAGTGGGTGACAAACTTGTGGATTTTCCAGGAAACGCCACTACAAACTGGTTTCCTTGTAAGAGTGTTCGGAAACCCTGTGAAGATCCAGGGTTGTATTGCGAACCATGTGAATGAAATCATCTTCCTGGAATCTGTGGTCATTTGGGCTCTGGATTGTGGTAAAACCCAAAAGTTCCCTGTAACAATTTCTGGTAAAGGTCGTAATCAAGTTTCATCTTAGTGTGTTGTGGCAACAGAATCACCAGGATGGGCCCCGGGACAGTGCCTGCCTGCTGGCACGGGGACCCGGCGCTCCCAGGAGCGGCACCAGCCACTCCAGTCCAGTCCCAGCGACTCTGCAGACCGGAACGGTTCCTGTCGGGGTCGGGATGCAGCTCAGTCTCTTGCTCTTGGATTCCTGGATCTCATGGGACCTGCTGCTGCTAATTGTGTTGAAATGTGGTTTTGTCATGTGGGCAGACTCCTGCCGGGGGTTATTGTGTGACTTGGGTGAATTTGTATGTGCGAAACCTCCGGAGAGGAGAAGTTGCCACTTGCTTCCTGTCACCCCCAGCGTGACGCTGGCAGCAAGCTGGTTTCTTCCCGAGGTGACTTCAAAGGAGTTAACTGTGTTCTGAAATTTCTCTTTGGAGTGAGCTTCCTGCTGTTTCCCTCACAGCTGCTGTGAGGTTTGCAAGGGAAGTCGTGACCCTCTCTCGTACCTGTGCA
>NW_008686899.1:12044-17658 GCF_000695815.1 Acanthisitta chloris | reverse complement strand
TGCTGGGATGCACTCGCTCCTTTGGTGGATTATTTTGGGGGTGCCACTGCCCTGACTTCGCTGGGGCTTGCACTTGGGCCCATCGTGTGCTGTATCTCTGGTTTTGGATAAGACTGAGGGATTGAGGTATTTTTCTCTTTAGAGCAGTGTGATCTTTACCCTAGAACAGGAACAACTTCAGCCCAGCTGAGAACAAAGCTGGACATGAAGGGAGTGTTGGCCATGGCAAAGCTGATGCTGGTGTGATGGAGATAATTCAGAAGTGGCTGATTACAGGCACAGGTGGTACCACTGCAGCACCACCAGACACCTGAGTGTCCACACCCTCAGTTTCTGCAGCTTTTGGCCTCCTTCCTCTCCCATGTTGTCCTGGTGAAGGACTTGTTTTCCCTCATCTCCCTGCCAGCTCAGGGAAGGAGATGGTGATGTTCAGACCTGCTCTCCCAGTCTTTGTGTTTCTCTGTTTCTGCATTTGGCTTTGGTGATCCAGCTGGGATTATGGAAAGGGAAAGTCATTCTTGCCATTGTGGATCCCTGACATGTATGGGCTCTGACTGCAGCTCTTTCTTTACCTACCTGGAGGCTTTGTGGGAAGCAAAGGCTCCACCATAAAGATTTTCTCCATCTTTTTTTCCATAGATCATCATGGCTCCTTCTGGCCCCACTGCTCACCCCTCCGGTTCCCGTGATCACTGCCCCGCCGTGCTCGCTGTGTCCAGAAGGAGCACACAGGTTCCAGTGGATCAGGAATCTGGTCCCAGAGTTTGGGATCTCCAGCTCACACGTCAGGGTGCTTTCATCCCCGGCAGAATTCTATGAACTCCTCAAGGTGAGGCATAGACTCCAGGTTGTGGGAATGGTTTTGATACAATCCCAGTGTTGCAGCTGCTCTTGTATGGGATAGTTTTAGCTGCAGGGAATGTGTTCCTCAGTTTCCCAGAAAGCACTGGTTTCGTCCCTGAATTTTGGATGCAGCAGTGGTGCCGCTGTGGCTCTGCAGAGCCATGTGTGTGTTTTACATTGTCGCAATCTGTGGGTTACCCCTGAGCCTTTCCTCCCACAAGGCCAGAGAGGGGCTGAGGGAGCCAGTGTGGAGCTGTGGCTGAAGGGATCCTCCTGGGGAGCACAGCACTGCTGGGTATGGGCCAAGGACTCCTTGTGACCAGAGACCCAGTGTGAAACTGAACTTGTTTTCTCTCCTCCAGGCGCAGATCAGAGCAGCCAAGCAAAGGGTGGTGATGGCCTCACTGTACCTGGGCACGGGGCTCCTTGAGCAGGAGCTGGTGAGTGTGGAAAGGTTTGGGAAGGGCAGGAAGGCAGTGCAGGGGAGGGATGTGGAAGGGGGGCACACAGTGTTTCGGCTTTAGGCCTGGTACAGAGCCAGGGAACTGCTGCACTTCCTCAGGGCATAGTGAGCCTGGGCCTGTCAGAGGTGACTGGCCTGGTGTTCATAGTGCTCCAGGGGTTTTGCAGAACTCAGGTTGTGGGTAATCTGTTCTTCCCTGGTGTTTTTCTTGAACATGATTCAAGCTGTAGGTGTGTGGTGGTGTGTTTGGTGCTCCAGGTGCAGCACACAGATGCAGGATTGACTCTCTGCCTCTGAGATTGAAATCAGTTTTGCTTCATGGTGTTTGCCTTTTCTGTTCTTCCCTCTGGAAACAAAAGTGTCATTGCCCAAGAACTTTAGAGAGAAGCCTGTCCTTGGCCAGGTTCTGATGTTAGGGTGCAAATTCCCCAGCAGGGTAAAGGTGGATGGAGCCTGCACAGGTTTTGTGCCTCACTTTGTGTGGGCTTGCACACAGGATTTGAATTTGCATGTGACAAACAGCCTTGCAGTTAAGGAATAAAACTGCCTCTGCAGTGAACTCCTACCAACCTTTGTCTTTGGTGATGCAAATCTGGGATTTGGGAAGGATGATGGACCTTTTTCTGCTAACATTAATTGCTCTTGGGAGGCCTGAAGAACGTGGGCATGTGGTACCGAGGCCCTTTGATGTGTAGCTGTAGGCTGAGGGGCTGCCAGGCTGGCAGATGTAAGGGCTGAACTGGTGTGTTTCTCACGAGGGGGGGGAACTTTCACATGAGCTGTCCCGGCCACGGCCTCCTGCTGCTGAGCACTTCCCTTGTAAAGCTTTGTTTGCTTTTGTAATGAGGAGAGAACTCTCTCTGCAGGTGGATTGCTTAGAAGAAACACTGGAGAAATCGCTGCAAGCCAAAGGTTCACCCGACCTCAGAGTTTCCATCCTCCTGGACTACACCAGGGGCTCCCGGGGTAGGAACTGCTGCAATTTTCTTTTGTTAGAGCCTGATTTTACTGTTAGGCTAGAGAAACTGTTTTTTCAGAGAGGCTGTCTTGGCCCGTTGGATCTACTTGGTTAAATCATGCACCTTTCAGTCCTGGCCTTTTGTATTCCAGAACTGCATATTCCCAGCTGAACAGCTTTTCTTCCAAAAATAGGTGTTGGGAGCAAGAAGGGCTAAACTGCTCAGTGTGGCTTGTGCAATCTTGCTTGGTTCACTTGTCATTGCAGTTGCTCTTATCCATCTTGCTCCCTTTTCCTGTTGAAAGGAGAGTGAGAATTATTGGAAGCAGCAGCACACTGAATCAGGAACCTCTGCACTGACCCTTGTAGATATATTACCAGTGCTGGTGGGACTTGATTAAGAAGTTTGGAAGGTGTCAGACCTGCTCTGTGACCAATTCCAAGGCCCGTTCATCCATGGACTTATAGTTCTGGATGTCAGTTTCAATACTGACATAGTGCAAGTGATTTGAAAAGAATCAAGGAAAAAGGGAAAACACTGAAGTGCAGTGAATGGGATGTGGTGGGTGCTTGTCCTGTAACTGTCTGAGGAGCTGTGCCACGATGTGTCCCACCTGTGTGATCCTTGTGTGAAATTCTCCTCTCCCAGGCAGGAAGAATTCTCGGACGATGCTGATCCCATTGTTGCAGCGATTTCCTGAGCAAGTCCGTGTGTCCCTTTTCCACACCCCAAACCTGCGTGGACTTCTCCGACTCCTGATTCCAGAGCGTTTCAATGAGACCATTGGGCTGCAGCACATCAAGGTGTATCTCTTTGATGACAATGTGATCCTGAGCGGGTGAGTCCTGCTGTGTCCAGCCCTGGCACCGCTTGTTTCCCTGGGGTTTGGGCAGGGTGTGTTGGTGCAGAGTTGTCTGAACATCTGCACTTTTCATCGTGATCCTATCAATGCTCTTCTGAGATGGGAGAGCAACCGCAGCTCTTCCACATGACATTCTCAGATGAAAGAGAGTCTTAAAGGGGAAAAAAAAGATCACTTGGGGTTCCAAAGGCAAGGGTCAATTTGTGCTTTAGTGTAGCTGTGGCAGAGTGAGGCCTGTAACCTGGGCTGGATTGAGGATCCTGTGCCCGTGCTCTGAACTCAGCTCTTCCCTTTCTCTCCAGTGCAAACCTGAGTGATCTGTACTTCACCAACCGGCAGGACCGTTACGTCCTGTTGAGGGACTCTCCTGAGATCGCAGACTTCTTCACGGAGCTCGTGGATGCAGTTGGGGACGTGTCCCTGCAGCTACAGCAGGATGATACCGTCCAGTTGATGGAGGGGATGGTCCACCCATACCAAGGTAGGAGGGAGCTGTCTCACCTGCTTGGGTGATGGGATCCAGAGGAGGGGAGTGACAGCCAGGGTTGAACAATGACTTGAACGTCATCCATTTGGGCATTGCTGGAGGTCTGACCATTGTTCAGACTACAGGGTCTCCTGTTTCATGCCATCCAGTGTTAAGATCAGGGTTGCTCAAGTTTCCAGACTGGATCTATAGGAGTGTTTCCAGCACAGTGGTTATCACTGGCTGATACAACAGGGCGTGCAGAGGCCGGAAGAGCCTCTGTTACTGTCTCAGTCCTTCCTCACAAATGTGCTGCTCTTGGCGTTAAACAGGAACTTCAACTCCTTGAGAGGTTTTCCTGCTATTAGTGGCTGCAATTCCAGGTGTTTCGGGAGAGCATGATCTGAAGGTTCATGAATGTGGTGCTGTTGTTGCCCATTAATGTTTTGTAGTAGAGTCTGTTCTGGGAATCAGATGGGTATTGGACCAGCAAGGCTGGGAACAAGCGTAGAGTGGGCAGAAAGGGCAGTGATGTGCCAGGCTGATTGCGTCATCAGCTTTTGTCCTGGCCTTGCACTGCTGGTGATGTAAGCTGGGGCTGGGGGTGGGAGTGTATCCGTGTTCCAGCTCATTCTTGGTTGCCAGTTTAGCCTTGCCTTGGTCCTTTCCTTTCTCAGGGGATTTTTCAGGCTGCTGCCTGTCACTGAATATTTCTCTTCTGTAACATAGCCCTGCCAACCTTGAAACAGCTGATTTGAGCCTTAGGGCAGAGAGTTGTGTGTGTTTTGTGTTGGCTCCTGTTTGTTCCCCTAGTAGTGACCTGTCAGTAGCTTTTCCCAGTACATAATAGGTGACTCATAGCTCTGTGCCTGTAGGTCTCAGACACCTTTCTTGGGGTTTTCCTGCAGGAGACAAGGTGGCTTACTGCGAGATTGCCAACCGGAGGGTCATGGAGGTCATCAACTCTGCCCGGACACGGCAAGAGCTCCTTCATGCAAAGACTTTCCACAGCAGCGAGCCAGCCAGCTCCCTGTTACCCCAGCAAGGCTCTCAGGCATCTGGGGCTCTGAAACCAGAACCCGACACCTGGATCTATCCCTTAATCCAAATGAAACCTTTCGGGATTCAAATAGATGAGATGGTCACAGAGACACTCCTGACCGAGGCAGAGCGAGATGCCAGGATTTACCTCACCACTGGCTACTTCAACCTGACACAGGCATACATGGACCTCATCCTGGGCACGAGAGCTGAGTACCGGATCCTCCTGGCCTCGCCAGAGGTCAATGGATTCTTTGGTGCCAAGGGGGTGGCAGGTGCCATCCCTGCTGCCTACGTTTACATCGAACACCAGTTTTACAGTGAGGTCTGCTACCTGCAGCAGCAGGAGAGGGTGCAGCTGCAGGAATACTCCCGTGCCGGGTGGACCTTCCACGCCAAAGGTAGGATGTCCTTATCCCATGGGGACTCGTTCAGAGGTGAGAGCTGTGTGTTTGGATTGCGCAAGGAGCGAGGGGGTGGCTGAGTGCCAGCCTGGGCTTAACCTCCCAAACACACCTCAAAGGTTCGAACAACTTGCGTAAACCTAGAGGGTTTGGATCACTGTGGGGACGACCGTGCAGTCACGCCTTGTGTCTGATTGCCTTGTCTCTGATTTCCGGTTCGATACAGTCCCAGAGATGATGCAAGAGCTGTCCCTGTGGTGGCAGTGCCTGGATGAGAAGCATGATGTGAAGGAAAGGAAGCATCTGGATGTGTTTATGGTGCAGTTTCTCGTATCCCTCAGGCTGGTGTTGGCAGTCAGGAGCCCACACAGAGTGGGATCTGCAGCAGGAGCAGGAGGGGAGCTGCTCCTGGGGCCTCCCCAGTGGATGTGGAGGGATTTGTACCAGCTCCTGTTCAGAGCACACGGGATGTGGCCTGTGAGGAGCTGCAGTGTGTGCTTCTGGGAGTCAGGGCAGCCAGAGGGGAAGGGGCTGAGGAAGGAATGTGTATTAACAGATGCAGTGCTTCTCTCAGGG
>NW_008686899.1:0-12018 GCF_000695815.1 Acanthisitta chloris | reverse complement strand
CTCTGTGCCCAGCTCCCACAGGCTCAGCACAGTGCTCCAGTTGGAGTGTTTGGACTGTAATTGGAGTGTCTGGGCTGTGATTGGAGTGCTGGGGCTCTGTCCATTCCTGTTTTGGAGAGCAGCTGTTAATGGCTGTGGGAATGCCTCCATCTCCCTGCCTCCTGCAGGGATTGCTCAGAGGAAGGCTCAGAGGTGGTGGGGAAGAAAAGCTGCCGAGCTGGCCTTCCCTCGACTGTTGCAAATCCATGGGTGTTACTGGCTGTCTCTGTGTCGAAACCACAAACCCATCACGGGGTGTTGCCCCTCCTCAGTGTGATCGGGAACTCAGCACAGGGAAACCCTTGTCTCAGGCAGGGCAGCCTGAGGGAGGTCCCTGGTCCCTCCTGGGACCTCCCGTGTCCCCCAGGAAGCATGTGGTGGAGTGACCTGTGGTTCACAGGTTCTGCCTTTGCTGGGCACTGCTGACTCCAGCAGGATGTTGTTTGGCATGGATTGAGCTCCGAAGCATGGGCTGCTTTTTCCAGCTACCAAAGTGCACGTGGCCATCGGTCCCGTTTGGGCCATGTTGGGCTGTGTTCACTTGGAGAAGGATGCAGGGCTTGGAGTCCAGCAGCTCCTGTGCCTGGCAGGAGGGACAGTCGGAGATGTTTGCTGCCTTGTTTCTGTTCCCCTTTGGGGTGCTGGGAGGATCAGCATGCAGCTCTTTCTTTGGCATGCTCTGCCCTTGGCACATGTTGGTTTCACCCAATTTGCTTCTGCAGGAGTGTGTGTGGCAGAGAGGACAAGGAAGAGGGAAGGAAGGAAATCTTGGCGATACGAAGGGCAGGTGCACATGGAGCCTGGCTCCTGACTGAGGATATGAGTTCCCCAGCAGCAAATAGTGCCCAGTGGTGCTTCCTCTCTGGGCTGAGACACGAGACACCCTTTAGCCTTCCAGAGGATCCAGACGACATACCCCAAACGCTGTGGTTGTGCTGCAAACCCCTCCTGCTCCACTTGAAGCATTTGTATCCACACATCCCCAGGGACATTTGTCCTGGCTGTATTCAGCGCAGTGCAGGTGTAGCAGAGCACAGTGCAGGTGTCGCAGAGCACAGCACAGGTGTGGTGTACGTGTGTGCACAACTGCCAGGGGCTGTCCTGGTGTGACAACCTGAAGCCTTCCTGCACATCTGCCTGTGCTCTGCTGCCGTCCTGGGTGTGGTGGCGTGGGTGACACAGGTACATCCCTTGGGATCAGGGCCCTTTCCAATCAAGTGCAGCTGGCAGTGTGCCAGGCAGGTGACTGCGTGCTGAGATAAACTGTTACTGCTATTGACCTGCGCTGGGAAACTGCACTTCCCCTTGCTGGAACGGTGAGTCACTGAGCAGATGCTGCCAGGTGGTCGTAAAACCAGAGACCTGTAAAAGCTTTTGCACTGCCATGGGACGCTCGGGAAGGTGAGGAAGCTGTTCCTCGTGGCTGCAGCCTGGGCAAAGTTCTGGCCCATGGCTCGTCAGGCACTGGCCAGCCCCTGGCAGGGTCTTGTCTGGCAGCAGGACGTGCTGGATCTCTGTGCCATGTGGGCTTTCCTGCAGCTCCTGGACCCCCAGTGGGCTCGGCAGCCACCTCAGCAGTGGGATGAGCCCATGGGCAACAGGGTGCCGTGGCATTAGGGCAGTGCCAGCTCTGTGAGTGTGTTGTGGGGGTGGGGAGGAGGTTACAGGAACCAGCAGTGAATCGGCAGCGTCTTACTCAAGGCATTCTTGGAACTGCTCTGGGGCTGAGTTAGGAAACCTGCTGCTATTTTAAGGACGAGGTGGTTTTTATGCCACGGGTTCTTTGTTGCAGCCTGTGTGTGACTGGCCGTGGGATAAGCCTCTACCAGGGACCCACCCAGGGCTGTGCTGAGGAGAGCAAGTGCTTCCCGGCTCCATTTGTGCACAGAGTGGCCATGCAGCCTCTCCTTGGCAGCACTCCCGGCTCTCCTGTGGCTCTTCCTTCCTGCCCTGCTGCAATGGTGTGCTTGAGAATAACATGCTGTTTCCCCTGAAAACCTGTGCTGAGCTGTGTCCCACCTGCTCTCTCTGCTGGCAGAGCTGTGGTGGTGAGTGGCCACAGGGGCCAGGCGCCCTGGCAAGAGTCTGATCTCATCCCCGGGGGCTCCTCAGGAAGTGAGAGGGTGAAATAATTTGCACTTCTTTTCTGTGTCTCTATTTCGTGTGAATTGACCTGTCAGAGAAGGGAGATGGATGCCTCTTCATGTCACTGTCCTGGGAAGGGGGTTGGTCACTGGGCAGCAGCGTTGGGATGGGCTGGACAGGCTTGGCCTGTCTGCCTGGGGCTCTCAGGCTGGTTCCTCCTCTGAAAAGCTGTTTGTCTTATCTCAGTGTTTCTAAGATTCGCTGTGGTGCAAAACAGCCTCTAATGCAGTGACAGGGACTGGTCCTGGGTTCTTTTGAGGCCTGCATGCAGTGTCCCTGGGGCACACTGAGCCTGCTGTGCCCCCGGTCAGGGCACATGGTTTGGGCTGTGCCGGGGCACTCCCAGTCACAGTCCTGCAGGCTCTTGCTGGGGTCAGGTCACCTACAGGATCTGTAACCCTCGTTGTATGTGTGTAATGCACTCTGAAAACAGGACTGTGTGAGACCACCAGGCTGTCCCTTTGGCTGCCACACTGCCTCTCTTCTCCCCGTTTTCCCCACAGGCCTGTGGCTGTACCTGGCAGGGAGTGACCTGCCCTGCCTGACCCTGATCGGCTCTCCGAATTTTGGATACCGATCAGTGCATCGTGACCTGGAAGCTCAGGTTGCAATAGTGACAGAAAACAAAGCCTTGCAGCAGCAGCTCCATCAGGTAAGTGCAGATTCCGGGGAGGTAATGGGGATGTTGTGGTTCTGGGTCACACAGGGAATGCTGATGACGCAGTGGCAATAAAAACCTCCAGCTACAATAACTCAGAAGCTGCTGGAGCGTGGGGAGTCCTGAGGAGCTGTCAGTGAAGTGACTATTGATGAGCTGCCTGCTGCGAGTGCCTGGTGCTGGGAAATGAGGCAGTAACGGGAAGGAACATGTGTCCCCAGTGACCTCGGGCACCAGCAGTGCTTGGATGGGGATGGCAGAGAGCGTGGGGAGGATCTGCTGGCTCCTCTGCTCACCCACCACACTGCACCTCCCAAGCCTTCACCCTGATTTTGGGCATTGCCAAGGCCGTGCTGTGCTCAGGGATAATGAGGCCAGGCCCTTGGAACGGCTGAGTCTGGACTGGAACAGGATTTCTGGGCAGGTCGGGTTGCCCATGAGGCTCTGTGACATAATTCATGTCTTGAATAATAATGTGACATTGTATAATCTTGACACAAACATTTTTCAGTGGTTTGATGTTCAGTGTCCCAGGGTGTTTCTGTGGTGTTTTTTTGTTTTAATTAGGCAGCTTGGAGTGTTCAGCACTTCTGCTGCTGCTGCTTTGAATCCTGCCTGGTTCCCAGTTGTCCTGACTCTGAGTCTTCTGCTGGAACTGACTGTCCCAAGTCACTTCTGCTGTAGGGGTTTGGTGCCTCTGTGTGACTTGGGGACCTCAGAAATGCACTCTGTGAGGCAGGTCCTGGCAGAGTTGCCTGCAAGATCAATGGGAATTGCCCTCTTGCATCAGGGCTCTTCCCCAGGATGAGTCAGAGTGCATCTAATCAAAAACAATTCTATTACTGGAAGAGTTGCTTGAATATTTCAATTCATATCTTGCCTCTGCTTGTTTCTAATGGAAGGGGAGAATCAATGGAAATGTGACACAAAGGAATTTTCTCACACAGGGCTGCAGTGATCTCATTGAAAGGCTTTAAACCATTCCCGATTGCTGGAAGCTGATTCTGAGATGTGCTGGGTGTTTACTTTCTGTGGTCTTTTTTAGAAGACTTAATCCATTCCTGGGACTCTGCCATGAAATCACTTTGCCTACGTAACCTTCAGTTCCATTTTGAAAATGTGGGCTGAGATTGGGAGGAAATGTGAGTGGTCTGGATGTCTTTGGGTGCTCCTCTGAATGAACTGAGCTCGATTCAGGGAACTGGCCTCGCCTGGAGTGCTTGGACCTCCCCGTGTGGGATGGCCATGGTGCAGAATCCTCACAGCAGGGTAGATTGTAGCTCCTGGAGCATTTGGGGGCTCTAAAATTGGAGTGAATTGGCACATGGATGTTCTCCTTCTGCTGTTGGTTCATCTTTTTGATGCTGCTTTCCAGTGCTTGGTTCCTGCTTCCCTGTTCCACCCTGAGTTTAAACTGTGCAAAGTACTTTCTGCTGTTTGTGGCAGCTTCACTGATGAAAAAAAGGGTGATGAACAGACTTAGAGGAGCTGTTGTGCTGCTTGGTTGCCTGCAGATCCCAAAAGCTGCCTGGCTGTGCTCACAAACCCTCCTTACCTGTGACCAGAACGCTGCTCTCACGTGTGTGAGCTGTGTTATCAGCAGGGTGGTTCATTTCCTCCCTCAGCAGCCGGGGCCGCTGCGGGGGCACGAGTGTTTCTGGTAACTTAGCTGAGATCACGACTGCACATTCATCTGGAAACACAGTGCCTGAGCTATGTCTAGAAAGAGCCGCGTAAGCCGGTCCCGGGGGGTTTGGGTGAGGTTTCCTTTTCTGGCAATTACAGCCAGGGATTGAGGAGTTTTCTGAAACTGAAGCTCAGCTCTCGCAACTGTGGGGCACAAAAAAGCAAAACACTTCTACCCGTGCTCTTCGTAGAGTTTAAGTTGCTAATTCTTGAGGAGAAATGATGCATCCTTTTGGCAGGATCCCCGGCCAGCTCTATCTGAGAATTCACTTCTCTCAAATGACATTATGTAATTCAGCACTTGGGATTTACTGGGATTGTGTTTCTCCCCCTGTTTAGGAGCAGGAGCAGCTTTACCTCTGCTCAGGTGTGGTCTCATCATCAACATTTGAGCAGCCAAATCGCTATGTGAAGCTGTGGGTGAAGCTGGTGACGCCTCTGATCAAGAATTTCTTTTGAAAGAAGAAAATCTGCTGCTTTGGGTGAGTTTGCTGCTGTTGTGCAGAGTTTATATTGCAGTGACTGCAGTGAATAGGTGCAGTGCTTTGTCATGTGAAAAAAAGAGGTGATAGACACATAGATGATACGAGGAAAAGCAGGCACCTTTCTTTTCCTCTGGGGTACTGACTGCCATGGACTGAGATCAGTGCTCAGGTCCAGGCTGGGTTTATCTACTGGAATTCCCAGCAGGGTCACTGACAGGGAACCCACATGGGGGTATTTCCCATGACCCGTACAGGGGTATTTTCCATGCATGGAAGTAAAACTCCCATTTCTGAAATGTCCCTTTCAGACTTTCATGGAGAGGAACTGTGTGTGTCTTATCTTGACCAGCCAAGAGAAAACACTGCTAGAATACCTGAAGTGTTTTGTCTTTTTATCCAATCAGAGCTTTGCTTTGCCCCCGTGGGTGTTGGTTAACAGGGGTAGTTGGGTTTGCTTTTCTGGTGTCCTGGGTTTCCTGGCTGTGCCACTGCCCCATCTGAGCCTCAGGACATTGTCCTTGGACTGTTCTGTGCCGTGCAGAGTCAGTGCAGTTGGCACTGGTCTGTGTGTGCCCAGGATGTAACATGTTCCCATATCACTTTTCCTTAGCTGACCATGGCCTCCCCCTCGGGGGGGGTGTGCCTGGCTTCTTCAGGCTCACACGTGTGTTATGAGTGTCTTTCATGAGATGTGGAGGGGCAGGAGAAGACTTTTGGTGCTGATGTGGGTTTGTGATGTTACCTGCTGAAACTGTGAGGCTCAAACTGTAACATCCTGCAAAGAAGGTGGTTGGAAACCTGGTAAAAACATGTGAGAGTCACTGATGGGGTGTGAGCAGGGGTTCTGCCCTGACAGTGCCACAAATGGCACCTAGTAAAGGCTGATGCTAAGTTTGAAGCTCAGTGGTAACTGGTCCTAAATGCTGCTATGCTAAAGAAATGAGCAGCTCAGCTCTCCCTGCCTACCCTTGAGGCTGCTCTGACCTAAAGCTGTGAGGGAAGCTTTAGGCAGCTGTATTTTAGAACCAATGTTCATACATCTCACAGAGTGGGATGTCGGTGCATTGTTTCACGCTGAAGGGACAGACCTTGGCAGATCTACTCACCCTAATATGTGCTACTGCTGATCCAAACGATTTGTTGTGGAGAAAGGGCAGAGTGGGTTCTGTACCCTAGATAAACACACAGTGGACTTCAGAGTGACCTGTCTGCAGCTAGACCTTCCCTGGGCTGTGCAGGTTGAGTGTGGGTGAACTGGGCCAAATCTGCACCTTTCTTCTTCTGTCTGCTCCACCCAAACACGTGCTCTGTGCAGGAGCTTCTGTTCAGTACACACTGAGCCGTCACACAGAGCAGTGGGAAGACAGAGAGCCAGGAGAGAGAAGGGAAGGTGCTCACTGCAGTTGTTCCATTTGGCTTCCCACCGTGGTCTGGCACCAGGGCCGCGTCAGAAACCACCAGTGCAAAACCAGTGTCTGCCCCGAGACCCTGCGTGCCAGGGAGAGCATGGCCAGCGTGGGTCATAGTGACACTGTGCTAAAATGCTCCTGGTACCACCCAACTTGCACAACTTGGAGGTGTTTACAAGTGGAAGCATTGTCTGTTTTCCATGATCATTAAGGTTTGGTCCTGCAGCAGCAGAGTGACACGAGGCAGGACCCTCTGAGCAGCTTTTTCTCTGTCTCCAGGTGGAGGTGTGCCCTTGCATCCGTGTCTTACAGACAGGGCATTCATAGATGGTGGTGGTGTCCGTGTGCTCTGCAGGGATGGCTCTGAGCAAGATCACTGTCATGGGTGTCAGCTCCTTCAGCCACGCGTCGGTGACCACCCCGGAGGGACGTCCCTGCACGCGCCTCAGCACTACAGTGGTGTCAGGGGACCCTGACAGCTCCCCTGGGGCTTCTCGGGGAGGGGCTTTCTTCAGAACTACCCATGGGTGGGAGCTGGAGGGTGAAGGTTGGGTAAAGTGGCTCAGTGGTGGTTAGGGCTGACGTATTCTCATCTCACTGTGACCCTGGACTGCATTTGCCTTACTGTGTGTGGGATACCTGAATAGCTCTGTCCCCACCCCTCCCTTCAGCATGGCTTTGCATGGAAATGCAGAGCTGCAGGTGACCTGCCCGTGGTGGGATCTACCCCATGTTGTCCCGTGTGCTCTGTGCTCTTGTCCTCAGCTTCTCTGCTGAACTGCCTCTTTCTGCCTCATTTTAGCAGTAATTTTTGTAGGTTTGAGTTGCCCGATTTGTCTTATTCATACATCAAATAAGAGCAGTGTCTTTTTCTCCTGGAGCCTTGTATCTCCCGCCAGCCCAGCCCGGGTTCATGAGCCGCAGCCTGAATTGCCAGAACACGAGGGTGTGTTTGGCAAAGGCCTCGTGCCCCGGGCGGTGCTTGGCTGGCGGTGGCAAAGGCCTCGTGCCCCGGGCGGTGCTGCCCTCGGCTGGCGGCAGAGCCTGCAGCTCTGCGCTCTGAGCTCCTGGCGGGGGCAGAGCCTCAGCTCCACGGCTGAGCTGGGCCTGAAGCACCTCAAACATACAGCTTTTACCTTCCGTGCATGCAGGAGCTGTGTCCTCGTGGGTTTTCTTGGCCACCTCCACCACCAGACACATCCAGTGGTCACTGCGTGATGGCCGTGAGGAAGGTCTGGGGGCTGAAGAATCCCACCAGCCACACTGTTGCAGGCAGCACAAAGTCTGTTGTCCAGACTTTGAGTTCCTGGAAAAGAAGCCCAGCAGAGTCCTTCAGGGTGGAGTATGGGCTGTGAGCTGCAGAATTCTGCACCAGGAACTGTGTGACAGAGCTGATGCTTCGCTGTGCCTAACCTGAGCTTCAGGTAACCTTGCAGAGGGGGGACTGGCTGGGAGTGGTGTGAGATGAGTAAACAGCAGATCCCCCTGCAGCAATGAAGGTGAAACCCTGAATCTGCAGTGCAGGAAGTACCACTGTTGTTTTTTTAACAAACCCAGTTTTATGATTTTTTTTTTTTTTTCTGGGACACCCAGAGTTGGGATGGGGGAGATGATGTTCTTTTGCTATAGTGATGTACTGTAATGGGAACCCTGGTCAGACCTGTGCTCTCATTCCTGGGGGCACAGCCCCTTTCAGGTACTTTAGGCTGCTCAAAGTGATACTGAGAAATAAACCAATTACCAATAAACCCGTGCACTGGTGGGGAGAGTCCTAGTCTCTGGGGTACCTGCTCGCACCCCAAGCCTGTATCTGTCCCTGGACCTGTATCTGTCCTCCCCTTCAGTCTCTTAATTGTCATTATTTTTTCCATGGTAAGAAATTAAATAAATTAAAAAATCGGTTGATTTCTGCCATAAAGAGACAGAACTTGACTTGCCTGTTCCTCACAGGAGCAACCCGAGCCTCTATCAGCCGGTGGTGGAATGAGTGATGAACTAGATAAACTCTCTGCTACAGCATAATTTCAGTTCAAAACAGGAGCACCACAGGATGGGAGTGTCCTCACCCCTTACCCTCCTGCAGCCTCTGAGGTTTGCCCCCACATTACCAGTACAAATCCTTCCCTGCTGCAGAGTTACACTGCTGGGGTCTCCTGCTCCACGCAGGTCACAGCCCTTTTGCACAGCTCGAGTTCCTCCATGGACAGGGATCCTGCAGCATCCTTTCACCTCCCCTGCCAGCACTTCACTGCCTTTTCGTCTTACTCCCTGAGAATTGTCTCCCCCAGCTGAGCAGTGCAGTGAGTGCACCCAGCAGGGTCATGGCCTGGTACATGAGCAGAAGCCCCTGACACAGAGGAAATTGTGGGGCTCTTAGGGCTGATGCAGCGAGTTCCTCCATGGACAGGGATCCTGCAGCATCCTTTCACCTCCCCTGCCAGCACTTCACTGCCTTTTCGTCTTACTCCCTGAGAATTGTCTCCCCCAGCTGAGCAGTGCAGTGAGTGCACCCAGCAGGGTCATGGCCTGGTACATGAGCAGAAGCCCCTGACACAGAGGAAATTGTGGGGCTCTTAGGGCTGATGCAGCTTGTGGGTGCTCTGGCAGCCGGTATATTTATGGGAAGTTTGAGAAATCCACTCAGACATTTCCCAGCTGTGGGGCAGGGGGAATTTCACTGAGTTTCTCAAACCGCAGGGAGGAAGTGATCCAGCTGGTGACCTTCACAGCTCTTGTCCTGGTTGGGCTTGGTCAGCCCAGCATGGTGGGCCAGGCAGCTGGGAGCCACCACAAGGTGGCCTAGGGCAAACTTTCTTGTATGAACTTCAGTTTCTTTTGGAGCCCACCTGGAGTTTTGGATAGAGCAGCCTGTAGCTGGGGATGAGTGGGTGTCTGCTCAGCTCACAGGCAAGGCGTCGATGTCTCCCACCAGCAGCTGCTCCAGCAGTTCTCTTGGGTGATGTTCTCCCTTTCCTGCACAAGGTAGGTGTCCTTGCCCCTGAGGGTGGGTGGGATGTAGGTAGTGTTTCCCCAAGCAGGGTTCAGCCCCAGCACGTCCTGCTGCTTGAAGAACTTGTCCAGCATGGCCATGGCCTCCTTGCTGCCCACAAACTTGCTCCACTTGTCTGGCCAGACACACAGCAACTCCTGGAAAAGCTCTCCAGGACGCCAAGCTGCACATCCTGTGCAGCCAACGTCACACCAGAACACCAGGCTAGGCCACAGCTCCTCAGCACTGGGCAGGGGGTCCAGTGGGCAAAGCCCCTCTGAATTGTACCCTTCACCCAATGTGGCATTGCTGCAGCACCAGCACTAAGATCTCAGGCTGGGAGAAACACGAGCCCAGTTCAAGGCTGGGCACAGGGCAGGGGCTGGCAGTGCCAAGGAGCAGAGGACTCCTGCCCATCCCAAGCTGTACACAGAGCACAGGAGGCCAAGCGGAGCGCGGTGCAGTGTTTATTTGCTGCTGATCCTCAGCACTAGTTTACAAGGCCATGGCAAAAAAAAAAAAGTTAGAATAAAAAATCCTGCCTCCCCCCACCCCCCTGAGAGGCCTCTGCACTGAACCACCCACATACAAAATAATCTACAAGGAGAAAACTATACAGGAGTATTTACACCTCTGATAAATAGACTAATACTGATCCAGGCGCCTCCAGACCGTGTGTGGGGATGGGGACAGGACAAGACATGGGCAATTGCGAGGCAGAGAGTGGGGGCTGCAGCCCCCACACAGCCAGACCCCTGCCAGCAGCCCTCCCCAGGGCAGGCTCCAGCTCTGGGCATGGCCCACCGTGCCACTCCAGCACTGCCACCCCTGCTCCTCACCAAGGGGACTGTGCTGCAAGGATGTGCCAAAGGCAATGCCTCCTTGTCCAAGCCACAATCCCACATCTGGGTGAGGGAACGTCTGTGCTCCATGTGGCATCACTGCACACCACGACAGTGACAGTCCCTGTCCTTCAGCCCTCGTGCATCTACGGAGACCTTTCCTGGTGCTGGGTGTGGCTGGGAGGGTCTGAGGCAGCAGCACGAGGACATCCAGGACAGACCTAGGCCCGCTACAACGAGGGCCAGGAGCTGTGTCTCTGTGGGGCCACCTGGGGCTGACACTATGCACCGTGGCATCCGTGGCACCCCAAAACCGTCAGCTGCTCTCCCACAGCTGCTTACCCTCCTGCTGGGACACCCCAAGTGCATCTGGATACTGGTGCTGGGGCACCCAGTGCTATGTGTGGCTGCAGGCTTGCTGGGGGTGGGGAGCAGAGAGGGTGCCTGTGGTGCTGAGGCTGGGGCAGGCTGGGGCTCCCTGTGCCCAGCAGTGCCCATGTCCCAGCCTGAGCCCGTGAAAACGCGGTCCCGGTGATGAGGCAGTGATGGAGGGCCAGAGGCACTGACACGTCCGTGCCCCCTCCCTCCCACCATGGTAAAGAAACGGCGAAGCTGAAGCTGGGCCCCAGGCCCCGAGGGTCAGGCTGCAGCACGGCCCCTGCCCCACAGACCCCCGGGAGGGAGGGACACGCTGGCCTCGCAGGGCCAGTCTGGCTGCTAGTGTCTCTTGGTGGAGGAGACCTTCTTCTTCCTGGCGGCCAGCATCTCATAGAAGGGGTCCCGGCTGATGGCTGCCCTGGCAGGGGAAGGAGGGCTGGGTCAGGCCAAACTGCTGTGAGGCCTGGGTGTGACCTGCAGGCTGAACCTCAGGCAGGTCCCTTTATGTCCCTGGGAAAGCTCATTCCCCCCATCCTTGCAGGGTGCCCTAGGAAGCACTGTCCCCTTCAAAGGCAGCAGGCAAATCCCCGCTGTGCCCTGCCCAGCACCGTGCCCCACCCGCTCCTCCGGGCACTCACTTGATGCACTTGATCCACTCCTCCTTCTCCTCGGGCGTGGGAGCAGAGATGCGGTACACGGTGTGGTTCCCCTCCACCACACGCCCGTCTGCCTCTGTCTTGCAGGCCTTGATCACCTGGTCCTTATTGTCAGGGATGTAGAGCTCAAAGCAGTTCTGGGAGGGAGAGATCACTCAGAGGTAGCCCCGACATCCAAAGGGCACAAGGTAGAGCCATGCTCCCTCAGCAAAGCAGACAGATGGACACACCATGATTGTCACCCCATGGCCCTCCACATGCCCTGCCACCAATCCTGGTCACTGTAATGACCAGTGCCAGGTCTGCACCCAGCTGCTGCGATGGTGGGGGCAGTGACTGGTGCAGGGCCCACACCTCTCCTGGGGGCATCCCGGGAGGTTGCAACACCTCCCAGCTTTCCTTGCCCAAGCCAAAGCACCAGGGCTACCCTCAAACCCCAGAGGACACTGCTGCAGCACTCACAGGCTTCTTCGAGTCCTCCACCTCGCGGATGCTCAGGTTCTCCAGGGGGATGATGCCGCGGGGCTCCTTATCCTGGTGGGGACAAGCAGAGGTTTAGTTGTGGGACAGACACTCTGAATCCAACCCCTCCCCTGCCCCGGTTTGGCCTACTCACCGGCGTGTACTCGAAGTAGTAAAGGCAGTTGTCAGTCAGGATGAACCAGCGCCGCTTCCACGTCTTCACCCTGCCCCCTGGGAGCAGAGAGGGAGAGTCAGGCACGGCCCTGCCG
>NW_008686898.1:327-1544 GCF_000695815.1 Acanthisitta chloris | reverse complement strand
ACACACATCACAACACACTGCTGTGCATACACACATACACACCTGGCACAGCACCCAGGTGTGCACACACACACACACATATCTCTATCACACCCTCCAGCTGTGCACACACCTCTCACCTCACCCAGCTGCGCACACACACACACACATATCTCTATCACACCCTCCAGCTGTGCACACACCTCTCACCTCACCCAGCTGCGCACACACACACACACATATCTCTATCACACCCTCCAGCTGTGCACACACCTCTCACCTCACCCAGCTGCGCACACACACACACACACACCTGTCACACCCACCCTGCTGTGCATACACACACACACCCATCACACCATCCAGCTGTGCACACACACACACACCTGGCACAACACCCAGGTGTGCACACACACACACATATCCCTATCACATCATCCAGCTGTGCACACACCTCTCACACCACCCAGCTGTGCACACACACATACACACCTGACACAACACCCAGCCATGCACACACACACATATCCCTATCACATCATCCAGCTGTGCACACACCTCTCACACCACCCAGCTGTGTGCACATGCACACAGGCACACAGAGGCACACAAGACACAGCTGCCAACACATGTGCACAACACCTGGCTGAACACACACACACAATATACACATATGTGCACACACACACACACACCTGCACACCCCACATCCCACCCCTGCACACAGACTCACTCTTAGCCTTGCACAAACACGTGCACATGCATTTCACACCCACTTACACCCCTTGCACACACGTTTTGTCACACACCTGCTCCCTGTTCACACCTGCACCCCCAAACCCTCCCCAGCTCCCTTTCCCAACTCACCTGCTTCCACGGGCAGGGACACAGCAGGACACAGGGACACTCACTGACACCCCAGAGCCTCAGTGCCACCTGTGCCACCACCGTGCTGGCCCTTATATCCCCCTGTCCCCCTTGCTGATGTCACCCTGCCACGCAGCACCTGTGGCCAGGTGCCCACTCGGCCGGGGGGGGCACAGGGGCCATCGTGGGGGGTGACAGGGACAGCTGGTCACTGCTCAGCCCTGGTTAATGTTTGACACTGGGCTGGGGGGGCTGCCCGGGGGGGGAGAAAGGGACAGGGACATGGTGTCTGGTCACAGGGATGGACAGAGGGACAGGTGTGGGGACAGAGGGGACAGCCAGGGGGCTGGTGGGGTGCAAGGGTGGGCAGA
>NW_008686898.1:0-239 GCF_000695815.1 Acanthisitta chloris | reverse complement strand
GCTGCAGTGGAGCAGAGGGTGGGGGCAGCAGCTGCCCCCCACTGTGGCCATGCCTGAGGATGTGACTGCCCCCCTGATCCCAGCAGTGCCAGGTTGGGGGAGCAGAGAAACTGGGGACCCCCAGCCCTGACACAGCCCCTGTTGGCCGCAGTCACCACATGGGGGAACACCATAGTGGGTGTCAGCACCCACTGCCAGTGCTCTTCATGCCCTGTGCCCCCCAACACCCAGTACCCACT
>NW_008686897.1:9420-9770 GCF_000695815.1 Acanthisitta chloris | reverse complement strand
ACACCAGCTTAAAAGGAGCTCTGTCCCAGTCAGTGACTTCATTGGAAAATGCTTCCTTCACCAAAGAAAGCTATAGTGTCTTGGGGCACAACATACTATGATCATTGTGAGAAGCTCTGAAAAATCAGTGGTGATGTTACCACCACCAGAGAGTGGGTACATTTTATTTGGTATCTGTGTCACTGCAGATGGAATTACTCTTCTACGCACAGAAATGTCTTTTTCATTCTCTGAAGTGCAAGTGATTTAAATTACACAACATACTATGATCATTGTGAGAAGCTCTGAAAAATCAGTGGTGATGTTACCATGATGTATGAGAGATACAAACAGGAGAGAAGCCAGCCAAG
>NW_008686897.1:8687-9392 GCF_000695815.1 Acanthisitta chloris | reverse complement strand
TGGCCAGTAGAGCCCAGAGTGCTACCTGCGAGCCGCTGCACAGGACGAATGGACAGGAGTGTGCCTTACCCTGGTCCACCTGGGAAGGCCAGACACAGTAAATTTCATGCTGGAGGGGGAGTGAGCTAGTGCAGGGGATAATGTGATATCACTGGTTCTTGAATATGTCCCTTATCCAGATACACTGTATTTGCGTGTGGTTTTGGTTTTGGTTGCAATCCTCTGCTCTCTGCTTCTCTCCATTCTTGATGTGCAGTTTCATCCTCCTGAGAAAACTGAGAACAGTCTGTGTTGCAAACATCATCTGGGCCTGAGGGTTAAGCACAAGCTCTAGCTATAATACCACTTTCTATAACTGACTGAAGAAAAGATATTTCTCTTGTACATGAGGAATGTAATTTATCCAGAACCACTAGTGTAAAAATGGCACAACAGACAGACTAAATCACAGACTAAAGCATCAATCACACTGTAATGATGCCAGCAATTATTTCCTGGCATCTTCCTGATAGCGACCCCAGCTATGCTCTTTAGCTGCAATACTCATGCTACCATACAAATCAATATTGACAATGCTCACCAGATTAGAGATGAGGCAGCATATCCTCTGTCTAGAAGCCTTGGAAAAGCATGTTGATTTTCTCATTGGCCTTTCAGTAACTGTATCTGCATGCTGCCATATCTGAGAAGGGAGTGAAATTGATT
>NW_008686897.1:0-8637 GCF_000695815.1 Acanthisitta chloris | reverse complement strand
GGACCCTGCCCAGACAGCGTCAGAGGCTGATATGGATCAGCAGTGCTATCCTGCGGGACACAGCGTGCCACAGCTCCACTCTGAAGCTGCAGGGAGAAGGGTCCCCACCTCTGCTTCCACTTGGGGCCTCCGTGACCACCCAGGGCTGCTCCATCATCATTAGAACCTGCGAGACATCTCGCGAGCAGCAGAGATGGTGTCAGCATGTTGCCTCTGTCCTGCGAGCCTGGCAGGAGCCCCCTGCAAAGCTCTGCAGCTGGCAGCAGGCACTTTGGTTAGTCAAATTACCATCCCCACAGCCACTTTCTTTTGGGGAAAGTTGCTCAGGTGAAACTTTGGTAACTGAGTTTTCTTACAAACTATGTGTATTGTCATTTTAGCCTTTCACTTTTATTTTGTGACTATTGTTTACCTAAACATCCTGCCTCAGAGGGCAGGAAACAACTTTCTTTTTAGCACTGTTACAAACCTTCGTCCCAAGGAAAGCAAGATTTCTGGGATCCAGATTCTGATGATTCCATTTCTCAAAAATCCATCACAGTTGCAGCTACTGTGATAAATACAAGACCAATTAGATTTTTTAAAAAAAGAGGGGGGGGCTATTTACATCAGAAAGTTTTAAAATACATTTAAAGCATGTTCTACTGTTTCATATCCAACTATTTTTGAATTTGTAACAATTTAAGTCTCAAGCTTAAGTGACTCACTACACTTCAAAACTCAGCAGACTCAGGAATTTAAATAGCAGACATTGTTTTAGGTCAAATGTGAAAGATAGTGCTAAATTAAATACAGAGTGCATGTCTGCAACTATTTGGCATATCTATGCTCAACAGGTTGGCTGCCCCTTCCATAGCACACCACTGTGCACCTCAGCTGCTCCTCTGCACAGTGTACATGCTCATCTTCCTTGCCTGTATTGATCCATGCCACTACTCAATCAGGCAGATGCAATTCCTCTGATGCTGGAGCTCTCTGAGTGCATGGACTTCTCATTCCCACTGTTTATTTTCTAGGCTGCACCCTTCAGACTTGTAATTCTTAAAGTTACCCTATCCTGATGTTTATCAGGTAAAGGAAAATTATTTTCCCTAAATTATCCTGACCCTGTGAAATGACATGTGACTTAGTGTCTGTTAATTAAACTGGTAACATACAGCAACCTTGTTCATTAATAACTAATGATGTCTATTAAATTGTTCCGACAGTGTGACTGCAGTGTGTGTGTGTGCATGCATGTGCACACGTGGAGGACTTAACATACACAGACTATAAATTTTCTTTAAAAAAAATTTATTCCTCATGAAGAAAGGAATAAACTCCCCACCCATCTTTGTAGGAGCTAACATAGCATTGGGTTGCTGCATTCAACCCTCTACATATAGATCACAGTGAAATTATGATGACTAACAGGAAAGTCACACACACCCAGTCATAAAGCATGGAATTTCCCCCCAGATACTCATAAATCCATAGAGGCTGCTCCATTTTAAAGGGCAAAACACACATACGGTATCGGAAAAAAAAAAAAAGGGATAAACCACAGAATTTTCATAGGATATCTTCCTATGGGTTTCCTCATGAAACTTCCATATGTCCTGATTACAAGACGTACAAAAATATCTAGAAAGCTGAATTAATTGTGCATAAAGATGGAAAAAAAATTAAGACACCTTCTAGTCCATTAAAAAACCCCAAAATCTTCTCAAATGGAATGTTTCTGACACAGCTGTGTTGAGTATCACTCACCTATCCCAGATTAAGGGTAGGTACAGCTTCAGGTGTACCATGCAGGCATTTATCCAGGTACCAAGAAAAAATTTTGACACTATTGAATTCCGTGGAGAGAGAGAAAGACCACGGAGCCCAGAATAAGGCAAATACTTGCACAGGCAAGAAATCCAAGAGAAGTTTCTGAACATTCATTCAATATTAATAAAATCAAGAAAAAGATGGAAGTCTATCCCCAAAGACATCAATATGGAAAATGCAATTCCAGCTTTAAAATGTTGCTTCCCTTTTTCTAAAAATATTTGTAATTGTGTAGAAAACTTCAAGACAGATACAATTTACATCTGCAAATGACCACAACTCTTTGAGGAACCTATAGGTTATGCATTCGATAAGTATCTGAAGTAGTAATGGTTCTGTTTAGCATTTGTATGTCCAGTTCAAGACAGTAATTTCACTGTAACCGAAACCAGAAGATGCTTAAGTCTGTTGTGGTTGGTAAACAAACAAGATCACAAACGATGCAACAATTCATACATTGAGTTTGCTTGCTTGCTTCTAAGAACTCTGGTCTTAGCTGAGCCCCTGCCATTTTCTGTCTAGGCATTGTTTCTGGAAAAAATACGGGGGAATTTACTCTTTTGAAAGAGTTAACTGGCTTTCTGTCAACCTACTGCTGTACAACCTACAGTATGTTTTCTTTGGTTGGGAATTGTCACTGTCTAGATCTCCACTGAAATATTTACTAAGTGTGTGGTGCAGTCCATAAGGCTGTGCTGATTAACTGATGTAGTGTTAGATACAGTTACAGAGATTAGACTATCAGATACACTGGGAAAAGATTGCACTCTAAAGGGCCCTGACTGAAAGAAAGAAAAAGATCAAAACATCCACAAAATCACTTCTTCATAGCTGCTGGAATCCAGGCAATCCTACTTGTACTTCTAATTCAGGACTCTAGGTGGAAGAATTATTTAAGTAGGTGCAGTGAAGCATATGCAGGTTTGCCTGCACCCTGGCAGGAAGGACAAGATTCTCACTGCAGCTGAAAAGCAGAACACCAAAGGGTTTATACAGCACCACAATGCACTCCCTTACTGTGCATTTTTACAATTTGCTTCTTCCAGGAGCCACTCAATTCCATTTAGCAATCCGTCTAAAGTGGCAGCTACAGTGTCCTGCACCTGTGAAAATAAAAAAAGCTAATGCATTAGAGATAACAGGTAATAGGAAAAGTATTTTAACATCACCCTGTGTCTGTCCACAAAGTCAGAAATAGTCATTGAACCTAAATTTCTATCACTGGTTTAGAGGTCCCTTAGACCAAAAAAAGGTCTCTTAAGAGTACGAGAAAAAAAGAACCCACTAAGACCAATTTGGAAAGCTTTCACTCTTGGTACTAAGGTGAATTTTATCTCAATCATTCCATCAGCTATTATGGAACCTTATACTTCCTTTGTGGATGAGAATCTACTTGCAAATTCTTCTCATAAAAGCAAAAATGCTGCTAGCTTTTGATGTCTATGCATAGTATTGATACTCAGATTTTTTTTAACATGTTATCAAATGGCTGTTATAAATGGTATGCTGTTTTAAAAGCCTGTGAACATTTTCCTAATGAAAAGAAAGAAATTATCTCAAATCAGAATTCTGTTTTTTCTTATCAAGTATTACTCTCCACCCACACAACATGAGCAAAAATTACGTGTGGCTGAACCATGCTGATATATACTGTGCTGGACAAACATAAAAGAGCAGGTTCAGGACCTCACATGCTAGGTGACAAACTGATCTGTGAAAAACTCAAGACATCGTGTCAAGCAAAGGACAGTTAAGAGTCTCAAAAATGGCCCAAAAATCTATCTTGTGTGAAAGACCTGGATTGTAACTCACAAAATTTAGATTTCAGTTAACTGAAGCTTCCTTACACCCTTCAAGACCAGCATTTGTCCCTCCTTGCATTCAGGCTCTACCTGAAGTCTCCTGTGTGTTCCTCGGCAAGGCACTTAGTTCCCATGTTCAGACAGGCTAATGACTCATCTTAGAGGACCAGAGAAACTAAATCCTTCACCTGAGTGAAGAGCTCATGTGCTAGTATGGAAAGCTGCGCGCTTGCCTGCGTAGGTACAGTTGAGAAACTACTGTAAGCCTAAATTAAATTTAAACCACAGAGAAACAGAAAATAAAGGTTTAAAAGCAACTACCATCCAGGGCTGATGTAGCAGATTTAGTTGCAACTGATGTGCCATGTAAACACAGGGAATTCTTTTCACCCCACTGTGAGAGATGCAGGACAAAATTAGCAGAGGTCTGTTCGGCGGCCCAAGGGTTGGATCAATCATTGCCAGAACACGAGCCAGTTCCTCCTGCCGACTGTGCTCTAAGAAACAATTTTTTATAAATCAGTCTTTAATATGTGCAAATCCAAGGAGGCTTTTTTGGGGTGGTGTGTTGGTTTTTTGGAGGGCTATTTGTTTGCTTTTGGTTTTACTTTTCAAATATTGATGATTTCAGAAGTGAGGAAACAGAGGGCTGGAAGGGCCAAATGATGTAGTTCTGTTTATCACAAGACCAATTCATCTGCACTCATGCTGCACACATGTCACACTAAGATGTTACTGAAAGAACTCCATGGATTCTACAGGCAGCTTATTCCAGTCCTTAACATCAGTGTTTTCTGAGTACTTCACAGAGATCAAAATAGCAATGAGCCATTCATTAATACTCACACACTACACAGTCAGCAGCTTTTCCCTACTGAATGTACTTTTCTCCTTAGTATATCCCTTCACATTTTTTTATCTACTTCTTTCCTGAGCTAGCCCTTTCCCTCCATTGAAAGTTGATGAATGTAAAGGCAATTACTGTAACAATTGCTTGGATTATCCTCTTATAGGACTATCCTGATTTAGACTAACTGCATTTTTTACTGCAGTTTTTCTGGTGAAGGTTCTGTTTCCAGGCTGTTGCACCACAAACAATGTATTTCAGGGTTCTCCTACAGGTGCAAAAGGTTTTTCTTTTGTTGTTTTCTAATGCAGATAATTTCCCATATGTAATTTAGATAGCCCCATATCAGCATGTGCCATAAACAAAAGATGGGGCCATAACCCCTCACAGGCTCATGAGAGAGTGTCTGGGATAGGAGACCTCTTCAACAGGATAAGCCATGTAGCAACAGCACTAATAAAGCAGATTTTTAAAGGATCAGAACACGGAATTTGATGTATTGCATATAATTTGCAATTTTTTTCACATTCCGATTGTTCAGAAAATATGAATAAATAAAATAAAGAAAACCCCTTACTTTTATGAGCTTCTGCATTAGCAACATAAATGAATCCATCGACGACTTCGCACACTTTCTTCACTTGATCTATTACACTGTAGTGCACAGCTTGCTGATTCCCTTCTGTGCTGTTCTCTTGGTAAAACATCTTATTCACAGCAACAGCTTGCTCTGCCCTTGCTCTCCTCCTTTCCACGCTGAAAGGAATTTCAGTATTTCAGTAGTCAGGTTAATTGAGAATGCAAAAACTCGATCTCGAGAGTGGCACAAGAGAGGGACAGCAGAATGGTTTGAAGCAGCAAAACCATTCTGCCCCCTCCCAACCTCCTTTCTTTCTAGTGTACATACACAGACGGTTAGCAATCCACAACATGCATATGAAAACACAACCCAGGACGAGTTTATAGAGTGTTTCAAAAGGGAATCAACCAAGGCATGAAGGGGGATTGAAGCACTGTAATGTACCTGTCATACACATTCAGTATGTATAAGGTTTGGAAAAGGTTTACTACTTCCACGTGAAAACTTAGCAGTTGAAAAAAGAAAAGAGAAGCAAAGACATGCATTGAAGTTTCAATGTGTAAGGGACATCCATGCACATGAATGTGTGCATAACAGTCATGTGTCAAAAATACGAGGCAAGGTACGACAAACTGTACTTTTTACTTGGTGGAGAACAAATCTTACCTTGTGGTTGAATACAGTGTCAGAATATTGAATTTTTGATTGTTATTATACTGAAAACTGACTCCTGATCCAATTCCTACAGGGAAAAAATTATTATATAAGATTAAAACTATTTGGCTACTGAACACAATTAAGTGGAAGTTTTAAAATTCCAGTGGTGCATCAAATGGATATGTTCAAGCCTAGATGTTGCTGCCAGGGGTAGCAGATTTACTATTTCACAATTAAATTTTATACATGCTTTAATTGCTCAGACTATTTAACAAAAGTCAATAGTATTAAAAGGAAATAATGAGGCATTTCCATATTTATGATAATTAGACTTGAACCGACAAATCTAAACTAGAAAGGAGTCAGACCTGTGTTTATTTGCTCAAACTGGCATAGCAAAAGCTCTAGTGTGTTTACAACAGGCAGCATTGAAAAGGATGTAAGAGAGAAAAAAAGTAACAACACTAAAAAATAATTTTCACACTTTCTATAAATACAATTTAATTATTTTGATGTGCTAAAATAAACATCAGTTAAAATGGAACACGTTTTTGACTCTGGTTTGGACTGAAGTGAAATTACAGACATTCAAAGCTATTCTCTTAAACATGAAAAAATCCTTCACCTGCTCCTGTAACTCTTCTAAATGAAATTTACACCATTTGACATCAGAATATTGAATCATATAAAGGATCGGTCTTGAGTTCCTGTGTAGAAACACAGATATGTGTTTTAGCCACATACTGCAAGCAGTACCTAAAAGAAAGTTCTGTCTGCATTTATCCATTACGACAGCAGGTGTAACATGGAATTTGGGATCAAAATAGAAGTGCAAGGAGCAAAGTGTTCCATCTGATCATTTGTGCAAATTTAGTCATGAATTCACTGCAGCTATTAGTTTGCCTCACATGTTCATTGCATTTATCCATCTGAATGAATGCACAGAGACAACGGTTTGTTCTTACCATGATACTATTGAGTTTCAAGGGGACAAAACCGCATCCCTTTTCTCCATTTCTCCCCCCATGTTTTTTTGTGCTCTATCTGTTAAAAAAACATAAAGGCCAAAAGCCCAAACCACCATTACCATGAATTTGTCTTTGAGGTAGGCCAGTTACCAGCAGAATTTCTGGGCATGTCATCATCTTTTGCACTAAAGAGTTGTCCAGCTCTTCCAAACCCGGTCCAAACATAGCAAAGCGAGGTTCTGCCTGAGTGACCAGTGAGTGCAAAAAAGAAGTCACAGACCCATACCGGGGACGGCTCGATTTCAAACTTCTTCTGCCCTGAGGACAGCTCTTTTTGTATCTGTGTAAAATAGACGCAACTAGAAATTAAACACAAAATACAAAAGAGGTATTAATCAAACAACATGAACTGATTTAGGTCCCACACTTCTCACGCTTTGCTATTGGTACAACTCAGAGGTCAAAAATGATGAAGTTCCAAACTGATGGTTTCAAGCACCAGTACAGAGCAGCACCAGTTCTTTTGAAGTTGAAATACTGACTTTTTGGACTTTAGTATGCTTCTGTCTATAGAACTTTCAGTTTATTTAAAAAATATAAAGTAACATAGAATTACAAATTCTCCCACCCTTGCTGAACACACAATATAGGTAAAAAACATCAAAGCAAGTGAGTCACATAAAAAGTAAAATTAAAAAAAATGAGACTTGTGAGTGCATTTCAAACCTTAATTAGATTGCTTTTGTGTTTGAAACAGGTAACCACCTGAAAAGGACCATTTCCCTTGTAGGTACAGAGCATGCATGCTGTGAGAGGAGACAAGTGTTGTCTGCAAGCTCATGTGCTCATCTGGTGTGGAAGCTACAAGGACATGAAAAAACTTTGGCAATTAAAGGAAACAATAACAGTCAGATAGACATCCTGGAGCAGCAGCTTCAGTCTGCTCCTCCAGTCATGGCAGAATGCTGCTGCACAAATCACTTCAAGGAAACATCAAATATGTGCTTCTCTATACCCACACTGAGGTGCTTCAGTGGAGATCAGGAAACTGTTAAGTGCACACAGGCACAATGGAAATCAGTAACAGGTGGTTTCCAATAGGTCATGCTCTGAAGTATTCAGACCTAAGAAGATTTAAATCTGATTTCAAAATCAGTACATATTTAGCACTTAAAATTCTGGGTGCATCATTCCCATGTCTAAGCTGGGGATAAAGGGCACACAGAGACTGCAGAAGTTAGTGCATTTAATGTGAAGGGACATGTTAAGCACCACCTTTGGAAAATGTAACTGCAAGTAAATAAAAACCTCCAAACAAACCCACAAACCACTACTGCAAATTCATGAATGGAATTGAGAAAGTTTGAAAATCCACAAATTAATCTCCTTCTTTTAAGAGTTCTTCTCAGTCACCCAAACACATTATGTGTATTGCTATGCTTTCCAACTATACTATCTAAAACCAGTCTTTGTCTTACAGCCTCTGACAACCAGAGCTAAAGCAATACTAGTTACCCTGTGCACATTCAAACTCCCTTTTGTTTCCCCCCAGGTCTTCCCTGTAAGATGAAAAAGAAGATTCATTCCACTTGCTGTAGTTCGAAGGCTTCTTAGTACTTTTATCGAAATGAATTATTTGCCATTGTACTGAGAGCAAAGAGCACATTTTTATCTGCATCAGCAGTATGCAGAGCTTTTGAGCTGACTGCAGTTCTCTGGCATAGCAGACATGCAGTTTACAAAAAGCTTTGTTTTTTTATAAACCTTAGCTTTGTCTTTTTTTTTTAATCAGCGTTTTACTTTCTTGAGTTCCAAACGGAAAGAGCTGACCAGACCATCAAACAACGGGAAATTTTATTTCCAAAATAAACAGTGGTTTTGAGACATCAAAATTTAAAGAGCAGCTTAAGCAGAGGTTTCATGCTGTAAACACAAAACATGTCTGTGGGCTGAGTATTACTGCTGTAGGGA
>NW_008686896.1:0-11692 GCF_000695815.1 Acanthisitta chloris | reverse complement strand
AATATATATTAATTAATTCTTACACAAATATAGCTGAATAGCTAATTCTGAAGCTTCTCTCTGTTCTCCTGGTTTTCAGCTTGGTCCACAAAACCCTAGGCATTAGAAAAGCCACTTCAAAGAGGATCCACAAAAGATTCTCTCAGAAAAGCACAACATGTTAAATTTCATTCAGAATCCACAGCTCTCCAGAAAAAGGAGAAAACCCACTGCTCTACATTAATAAAGATGATCAAGTCTGTGTAATCAGGGCTCGTAGCACATACTGCTATGTATGCTAAACCTGCTGTCTGCGTTATAGATGCATTGAGAGCCTGTAGTTCTGGCCACTGTATGGTTAGAGATAAATGGATTTAGATTGTAAAGATTTTTTGAACAATATTAATCTCACTTTGGAGCTAAAAAATTAATACAAGTATTTCATATCCAAAGTCCTTCATGTGTTTGTTATTACATGAAGTCTCCAGAATATTTTCTAGCAGAAATACCTGGCACAGTTAGAAAGTCCCAATGTATTTGTTCAGTTTAAAAAAATCAACTTAAGATGGCAAGGCTGGTGATGCAGTCAAACCCCTGAATATAACCTGCGACTCAGACAAACCAGCAGTGGGAGGACCATTTATACTTAGTGACTAGGTTGTCAGCATGAAAACCACAAGTGGGTTGTAAGTGTAGGGTTGACTGCCTTTGGCTTTTTATATTTGCTGATTCAGCTCTGACAATCAAGGGATATTGTTGTTCAATTTCACAGACTAAATCAACTTATTTCATATTTATTTCATTTTTGTTTGCCTTATCTCAATCCATTTGGCTGATAACTAGGCCTGGCAAGAAGCACTGGCATTTTCTTTAAAGATCATCTCCAAATACGATCTCGCTTGTCTTCACCACCCTTGAAACCAGACATGCACAAAGCCAGACACATGCAAAAGAAGAGTCCAACTGTGTCCATTAAAAGTTAAAAATCCACTGTACGCCAAGCAAAGCCAGAACGAAGGATACTTGGCCCACAGGAGGGACTTGCATGCTAGTGTCAATTGCCAAAGGCAGTGGCAAACAGATCAATAATTTTGGGGTTTGTTTGTTTCCTAAGTTTTTTTAAGTGTACATTAAATGCCAAAACACTTCACACCATGTTTTCCTTCAAGCCTGTCTGTATGTCACATGTTGACCTTGCCCACAGTTGCAACTCCTCTTCCTATTCCCCTTCCTTCAGGAAACCTTGCTCTTAAGATGTTTTGGTGCCACTCTCAGAGAGCCGTTTCAAAAAATTAAGGACTAGAACTTTATTTTGTTAAAGGTCTAAAGTTATTTTGAAAGTTTATAAGCAGTCAGAAGCGACATCACTTTTCTAACATATGTTCTTAAGCATAAGTGGTGGGAATTTCAAAGCACATTCAGCATTGGTCTTTGTTCTTTTCCCACTGAATCAGTGGTCAAACTTCTGTTGACCTTAATGAGAAGTGAATTTGGCAAGTACTGTGAAAGTCTCACTCAAAGTAAAGCAATTAGAGATTTTGATAGAACCTGCCGTCCTGGATTTCAGGATTAAAAGCAATAGAGGTCTCTTTACATTGGTCCTCTTTTCCCAGTCAAGGCCAGCATCACCTGGGCTTCCCAGACAGTGTGTGCCTCTGCACAGCAAACAGATAGAGTCGGGGCTACAGAAGTCAGATTGTCTGTCTGAGGCCTCGTGCTTTCCAAAGGCTCTCTCACCTTCCTACACTGTATGATATAATAATAATAAGGTGCAATAATAATAGAGACAAAATGATTGTTCAAATACTTCTGCTAATTTCACAAAGATGCATGATAATGTTTCACATATGGCTCTGTGCCTTTTAATAACAGAAATTGAACACACATTTCAAGACAAGTTTTGTTGATATGCTGCTGATAGTCCAGAGTAACTGTTTGCCTTGTGGTTTTAATTATTCTAAAGACAGCCGAGGGACCATTTACCCAGAGCTAATGGGTTTATGGGCTCTTTAAGAAGCATGATAAGCCCACAGATGTAGCAGTGAATGGCATGGGGGTCAGAGCTACAATGGGGGCCTATACTCTGGAGGATGGAAAGGTTTATCCAGCAGCCCCGAGTCTCATAATTATCACATGACTGTTAGGATAGCTGTGTCCTGTGTAAACATCCCTGTTTTCTCCGAAGGGGACTGTGATCTTGATAGCACAGTCCACAGCCTCAAGAGTCTGTTCCTGGCTTTACAGCAGCATACCCAAGGGTAGGGCTGGACCACTCCATGCAAATGCCTACCTTGTATGTACCTCATGTTAATCCTGGGCCTGTTTGAGCTGGAGTGGAAGCTGGGCAGCTGGAAAAGGACAAGCTGCAACTAGTTACACAGCTAAAATGACACTACTGTGGTAACAGAAATGTTTTTGGTCTACACCAGGAACTAGGCACAATGTTGTCACCATCTTGGTCACAAACTGCATTAAGGCACATGGGGAAAAGGATCTGTAGCTCACAGGGAACATGTCTGGGTCCCTCCAGAGCAAGGAGGGCCACCTCTCCCATGGCTGCAACTTTCCAGTTGCAGTGCATTTACCTGAATAGCAAATTTGGAGGGTTTGAAATTCCATCAGGATATGTTAGACCTAACTCTCACTTAACACTGATCGAGCAAAGTCATTGATGCTGTTCCTGGATCACACCAGCAAAAGGTGGGTGGGAAATCTGGCCCCTTCAATAAAGGCTGTGTTATACAACATTGAGCATAATTTCTTTTAGAACACTACCTGTTAATCATTCTAGACAATGACTCATATTTTAGGGGTTAAACATACCAAACTTACTGTATAAATCCTGGAAATTTCTTGTAGGCAGAAGATTATCTTATCCAGAATGTTAGAACCACAGGCACAGGATGCAGGAAGCCCTAGGAGGTAGAACCTAACAGCATCTTAGGCTTCAGAGTTAACAACAGATTTAAGGTGCCTGAGAATGCAACAGGTTGATATCCCATACATTGGGGGAAAGTAGGAGGCCAGCAGTTTCAGACACCAACACAATCACCCTCTTGTCAGGGGCCGAACAATCAGGCTTGTCACCTGCAAAGAAATCTTGTCAGTTCATGTGGACCATAAGAAAGGGATCAGGCCTGCCACATTATAAGTTTCTCCTTCTTTGCAAGAGATCCTATCAATTTTGCAGAGGTTTTCAGCCCATTATCACATTACAGGTAGACAGTTGTCATAAAGCATTAGCTCTAAACAAGGCTGACAGCATAACTGCAGGCTAGCTCCAGGCTTGGCAGTCTGTGCAGCACCTGCAGGTGCATGACCAGAGTGTGCTCCATCAAGAGACAGGCTGGCGTAATCTGCTGTGAATCACTTTGAATTGCTGCCCTTAATTGACAGTACACTCAAGACCTGGCCCGCTATGTAGACAAAACTCTAAGTACGAGCACACACCCCCCCCATTGCCAGAAACCTGCTTGCCATCAGATGAGCAGTGGCTAGAGACCCATCTTTTTTCACTAAAGCAAAAGCTCTGTATTTTGCTCTCCTCCTTCCTTACTGCAAGCTCATCATCACCACAAGAATAAGCAAGAACAATGTTTCTCCTGAGAATTGTTGGAGTTTTATGGAGGAAAAGAGCAGTGGGTGTTGAGCAGTCAACATGCTGCCTTCCTGGGGAAAGGGAGAGGACACAGACTTCAGAGAGGATCATGAAAGCCCAGACCCTGGAGAAGATCATGACCAGTATCAAAGTGCTATGGGACAAGGCTCTCAGGGTGAGATGGCAGCCTTCTGTCTGGAGATACAGCATCCTGCTCCATCATTTGGGTTTCTCAGCATCTTTTGTTATAGAGTACATAGGGGAAAACACATCCAGACGATACAGACAGTAGAGGATGGAAGTCATGATGGTCATCTTTGCACTCTACCATAAGCCTAATCCTGCTCCCTCCAAGCCAGAAAGCATTTGCTAAAGGTTTAAATTGGCATGTGCTGAAACTTCCTTGGCCAGGTGAGGATTCCTCTTTTACTACTGCTGTCTCAAGTCACATCCTAAACACTCTTACCCCCTTATGTCCCAAGCTAAGCAGTAACCTTAGGGTTACCAAGAGTGCCTCCCTTGGCTTCAAGGTTTTTTGTTCTCATTGATGTCAAAATTTTAACGGACTTTTAGACCCAAATTCTTATTTATGCTGTGCTGGAAGCATCAAAAAAAATGAAACTGAAAGTGCTTAAATATCTAGTCTCTGTGCTGCCAATAGAGGATGTATAGGCCAGAAAACAGAAGGGATTCAGGCCCTAGAGGTCCCTTAGCAGTCTCAGTTTTTAAATTACAGTTCCAAAAATGTTTGCTGAAAAGATTAAGGGGCAACACTGAGAGCATGCTGGGGGGGACATTCTGGCTGTTGACACAAGTCCCTTCTCTGGCACAGATGCAGTTGTTTGATTCCTGGTGAGAAGCCAGCTGAAAAAGAAAAAATCCATAAAGTGATCATATGGCTGAAGGAGCAGTTTCCATGACCAGACAAATGTTTCTCCTTATTCTTTTAAAGTCTGCAGGGCCCAGACTACAGTACCTGACTAGACCAACAGCAACTTGCTCAGAGCCACGTGATCTATCCAGGGCTGCATGCTGCATAGGCTCTGTCTCCCTCTGCATCCACCTCGTTGGCATTTGTTTAACCCCATATGTTCATTTCAAGGGTCGATTTTTAGGAGAGACCACCACCAACAAATGTCAGATCTGGTTTAGGACTTGGTTTGAAGGCATTTAGATAGAAGAATAATTGCACAGGGATGTGGTTTACTCTGGAGAAATAAAGGCTGTGTTTAAATGTCTGAAATTCCTGGTGACTCTAATAATTGCAACCTCTGCCTCAATAAAATGCACAAATAATGTTATTGAAACATTTCCAATCAAAAGGTATTATTTTTGGTTTAAAACAGATGCAGTAGTCAGTATTCAAACCGAAGACGTCTGGGCGGGCGTACCTCTATTTCAGGGGAAGAGAAAACTACTGGAACGTTGGTTTAGTCTCCCTGTCACTGTTTTTATAGCCTTCTTACTACAACATTATAAACTCCATACAGCTCCTCTGTTGCTTTTTCTAACCAGCTGGAGATTAGCTCTATAGTTGTGCACTGAAGAGGTTTTTTTGTGTTAAGTTGTGTCTAAGAGCTTGACCTGGTAAGGCATCACATCCCTGGAGAAGCACTATCTCTGCAGCAGCTGAGTATCCTCAATACCACACAGTCCAACAGGCACCAGCAGTGCTCCAAGCATGGCTATTGTGCCTGTCTGGAAGGCATCAAATGAATTTAGGAACTTAAGAGCACTCTGCCAATTTTGACTTGGAGGACCACAGGGCTACATCACAATGGTTTGTAGGATCAAGATTTTGTTTTCAGTGGCATCTCGACAGTTCTAGAGGCATACAGCTACCTATGACTAAGTCTCAGAAGATATAAACTAGTAAAATGCCCACTGCAGCTTTAAGTGTTTAAATATGAAGTGCTTGTATTTCTTTTGAAAAGAGAGCTCAGGACCCCCAGCAATCTTGGAATTTTGCCTTGAGCTCTCTGCTGACCTGCATTGCTCACATGAACAAAGTCAGATGCATCTCACAGAAGCTGGCAGAAATTGGGCCAGTGTTTCATGATTCATATGCCTATAGGATTAGCTATAATTAGCATCTTCAAGTAAGACAATAACCGTATCATGCTGCTATGGCACTCCATGGATGCAGTATCAGCACATATGGAAGACATTTATTACTATAAATATTCGGGCACTTGATAGTTATCCAAAAATATAAAATCAGGTTAATCATTCTATCCTACAATCCCTGGCAAGAGATTTGAACTCAGGTTTTTCTGGCTCAGCTTAAGGTTTTACATATATGATCACTTCTGCCAGCTGGCAGCACTAAAACCTTAGGCTGAAGTAATTCTCCAGCAGCCAAATCTATCTGCACAGTAATGTTACAGAGCTTAGCGTTTTGCATGCCGTATACTACCTAAAGATATCTTGCTGTTGCATAGAGCTATGAAAGTTTATGTAGGACAGATAGAAGAATTACTTTTCTTTTCTGAGTTAATCATTAAAATCTCTCAGGGAAATAAACAACTGAGGCTATGTATTATTTCCAAAGGTTGCCCTGGGGCAAATGAAATACTAAATTAATTTGCTCCATAATACAAGGCTAGCTATATACTGTCTCTGCATCCATATGTGTAAAATTGTTTCCAAAAATAAGCTGGAAGAGGAAATCTCTGAAGAATGCATAGCTACCCATCTGAGCAAAAGCATGAGAGAATAAACTTACAAACTTTCCTTTTAAAAAAACACTCAGCAACAGCAGCATCAGTGGTTATTTGACTTCCAATAACACGGCAATCCTCAGACTTATCAAGTCTCCCACAAATGCAATAAAATTCAATGACCATTTAACAATCTATTAGGTGTCATATAAGCCACAAGACTCATGTATTCCTCTCCAGTCCTGCTCTTCAAGGAACACTACTGGGGTTTCAGTGCACACAGGTCCATGATTTGTGAAGTTACAGCAAACAGAGGCCCATCTTCAGTTCCTGGACCTGTCTCAGCCCACCTGCACCTTCATCCATGTGTATAAAACAAAGACACTTCACAGACACCAAACATTCAGAGGCCTGGCCTCAGCTCATGAGCCCAGTCCCAGCATCACAGAATACACAAGTTTGGGGACAGGACAGCACTTTCACAGGACACAGAGCCAGAGACAAAAACTAAAAAGCACTGACTGATCAGTGCCAGCCCAGCATGGAGGCACCCCTGCAGTGAGCTTCTTGAACTGGGAGGCTGGCACAGAGCCAGCAAGACCCACACACAGCTAAAGCCTCCAGCAGGAGGCCAAGCTGGCTCTTTGCAGAGGCTCTGTGACACATCTGTGCCCCATCCCTCACTGCATAGCAGAGTGAATGTACTACCTAGGTTATTGCATCACCCATCAGCTTATGGCCAACTGTCAGGAACCAGAAAAGCTGGTGGGATCTTATTACAATAGACTACAAAAGAGAATAGCTAGTAGCAGCTGAACACAGTGATGCTGGTGTCTCTCTAGGAGGGGATTCCCCCCAGTTGCATATAGCTGCTCAAGTGTTTGCCTTTAAAACAAATTTAATATTCTTAATGAGTAGTGTCAACCTGATGTCCCTGAAGAACAAAGCTGCCCTGTACCACCAGAGCACCAAGGTGTCAAGTAGATAAAACACCCCTTCTTTGAGCCATCTGCAAGACTGAGGCAGGTAGAATACATACAAGGTTTCTGCAGTACATAACCTAGGACCTCATGTTCTCTCCCTTCACTGGGATGCCCCCAGTAACTCAGCATGTTTAAGGAGGTTTAAGTTTCCCTTTCCTAGCCTTCATCTACTTTACAGCTTAAATGCTCACCACCACCACCTCACATGCTTGCTCAGGAAGCACCCAGGCTCCTTCTCTTTACTCTGTCTACTTCCCGATTGAACCTACCAGCTTTCTTCTCTTTTGTAGCCAGTCCTGCTCCTCCATCAGAATACTATAGTAGCCCACTCTCCATAGATTGCTGTGCACACACCCACAGGCTGCACAGCTCCTTACCCAGGAGGCCACCTCTCCCTCTTGCCTTGCATGACACTTTCCTCCAGAGCCCTTCACCACTTGCTAACTAAGAGCCCTCTCAAGCCCTGGCAGCAAGGCAATGTGCTGAGCTAGCCTAGCTTCTTCACAAACACACCCTGAGGCATCTAAGTAAGTGGTCCCATCCCACACATCCACCTGGGTCAGGTCCTAGACCTGAGCAAACCCCTCCCTGGGCTGATAGCTGCTGCTCTATAACATGTCCACCTCACAGTTCAAGCAATGTGCCTCTCCCTGCACACCACCGTGCTTGGGGCAGCAGGGGCAAAATAACCATGGTAGTACATTGCAAGCTGCTTAGCTGAGTTTAGAAGGCTGGATCACCAGCTGGATATTGCAGTGGCTGATATGTTCATTTACATGGCCATGTACACAGTATATACTGCATTTCACCCCATACATACATTTCCAAGACAATACATTCTATTTGTCCACAGAACCTTAACTAACATTACATCAGAAAAAAAAACAATTTGCAGAGGGTGATTGTCTGTTAATCATAAGATAAAGGGGAAAGGAAAAATTTTAAGTGATATTATAAAGGGAGGAAGTGACTCAGTGGGTGGGAGGGAGGGGACAAACATTCCAGACAGATGGGACATGAATAACTTTTCCATCTCCTTCTCTCCTCTCCCAAGCCTTGGAAGAACTGCTGTGTTGAAATAGTCAGTCATTAACTATTTGATGAGGTTTTAAAATCTGAACTGAATTCTCTGGATGTAACCACTATTATTACAGGGTGTGGCATCATAGCAATGCAAGTGTTGGAGCCTTTTGGCAAGCCATAGCAGTGAGGGCACTCTGTAGGAAAAGCCACTAAATGGTGTCAGCTGTTTAGCTCTGCACAGCCCTGGTAATGCTGAAGAAATCAGAGCTGCAGTGATTAGTGAGTTTGCAGACCAACTGTGACCAAGCAACACGGCATCCATCCACACAGCCGGCAAAAAAACTGATGTGCAGGCTCTACTGGCATTGTCAGCCTGTGAGAGAGCCAGGCCCTGGTATGCACTGGGTGAAGGTCATGCTGGAGGAAATGACTGTGGTCCTCCCAAAACCCTCTCATTTATGCTGTCCTCCTGCCGTGCAGTAGGGAAGATTTTTCAACTTAAGACCTTTTCAGAGGGCTCGGTACAGGCAAAAATGCCCTTTCGGTGCCAGTTCAAGAGCAGGAGTCAGACTGTGAGTGCTAATCTAATAACTTCCCTGCTGCCCATAGGGAACCTCTCCTGCTCAGTCCACCTTATGCTACAAAGACACGCTCTGAGAAAACCTGAATGAAACATTTCCCTTCCCAGATTTTTCAACTTAAGACCTTTTCAGAGGGCTCGGTACAGGCAAAAATGCCCTTTCGGTGCCAGTTCAAGAGCAGGAGTCAGACTGTGAGTGCTAATCTAATAACTTCCCTGCTGCCCATAGGGAACCTCTCCTGCTCAGTCCACCTTATGCTACAAAGACACGCTCTGAGAAAACCTGAATGAAACATTTCCCTTCCCAGATGCCAAAGGCTAACAGCAGGAGATTTTTTTGCTGAACTTGGTGGAACCAGGGTGGATATAATCACTCAAGAGAGCCAATAACCAATTAACTGAAGGGCTTCAGCAGTTTTGAGGTCTGCCTCTTTATTCAAAAGCAAAGATCAATTTCTTAATAAGCTTTGTAATATCTGCTATTCCTTCTCATTATTATTATTAGCATTGCAGCAGTGTTTTGAGCATATAATGAAAAAGTAAGACAAGGGTTGGAATGGCCTGTGTGGTAGGAAAGGGGTGGGCAAAATCTTAAGCCAAAAAAACATCTATACATACACACACATATATGAAAACCAGGAATGCTGTACAAGCTCTCCACAGCACAGGCCAGGTCATGAGGGGATTCAGCCCACAAAGGGAGAGTCTACCCGTGCTGGTCACTTCTGTCAGTTTATCGGAGTTTTTGCACAGGAAAAGCAAAAAAACCTTGAGTGTGGCAGTGTTGTGGCTTGGCCTGGCCTTCCCAGCACTGCCACCATGGCCATGGGCTCATCCCAGCCCATGAGCTTGGCTAGGTGCTGCCAGCAGGCAGAAGCCAGTGGGAGCCAGTTGGTAACTGCATGACAGCCCAGAGTCCAGCTGCTCCTGGCCCTGCTGCGGGGACAGCATGTGGCAGGCAGGACACAAGCACACTCTCCCTTCCACCACTGAGGACTTGGACCTCTGACATGGGTGGGACAGGTAATGCCTTCATCTGCCACCACCACATCTGCCAGATCCTCAAGGGACGTGCTCCTCAAATTTTGTCATTGCATTGCCCTGCAGTTCCCCTATGTGTTTTGCTTTTGAAATTGCAGGTTCTTACTCTCTCTGCAGCTACATCACCAACTGAAATCATGTTCCCTTTGTCAGAAAGCCTCCAGCTCTCCTTACAGTAAGACAAGAAACAGCAGCACAACATACAAATTCCTCCCTGCCTTTCGATCTCTCCATTTCTCCTCCCCTGAAGTCAGGGACTCCTGGATATAATCATCTCACCCATGAAGATACAAACAGCATCATCTACATTTTTCAGCATCTCCCACATATACCGTCATGTGTTATCAGGCAGCCTTCTGGTCAAAGTGCAGGTTTCCCTTTGGGATGCATGACTCTGTGTGGCTCCACAACAGCAGAGCAAGACTGCTTTCATTTCTCTCATGTGCATTTTAGCTGGGAGTGTTTAGACAGAATAACAAGCAAAACATTGCAGAAGAAGCCTCTGAAGGAGAAACTGAGAACTTGGAGGAAGGGAATGATGCTGAAGCCCCTTTTCTAAAGGAGCTGTAGCTGGCTAATTGTCCAAGACAGACTGGCTTGCTGACTTTCTCACAGCAAAAGGCATGGGGCTGTTAAATTGATTTTAGCCTGTAACTAAACATATACTTCTTTCGGTATAATGAACAACAATGCTACAATACTGCTCTCCTAATGTAAATTGATCCATTACAGATGAGTGTTTAGATCAATGTGTGATGTCCTGATTGGAAATTAAACTGTTTGCTCAAGATCGCTATAAAGAAAATGGGCACTGATAGATGATATTTATGTGACAAGGAACGGCTCTTAAAAAGGAGATTGCCAAGACCATGTCCACCAGCATTCACCCAGAAGGCATGCAAGCATTTTTAAAGAGAACAAGAAGGAGGAAAAGATCCCAAGGCCTTTGAGATGAAGCACACAAGAACAGCAGAGAGACTTGTCAAAGGCTGAGAGAGCTTCATGGCCATACACAGTGACAGCAAAAGTCAGGCAGGGGAACAGACACCCACTAAAATATCATGGGTCAAATCATCTGTGGACTTAAATAGGTGGGAGACCCCAAGAAGCCCCCAAAGCTTTGTGAGATTATGGCAAGGGACACTTCCTAGGTCTTCAAAGTGCTACTTTTCTGGTCCATTGTGATCAATACATGTGCCTTCTTGCTGGTAGCTATTTGCTGTGGCCTTTCATTAGAGGACACAGGCTCCAGCTCTGCCAGGGTAGGTTTAGGTTACATAGGAAGAGATTTTTTACAGAGAGAGTAATCAGGCATTGGAATTGGCTGCCCAGGGAGGTGGTGGACTCACCATCCCTGGAGGTTTTCAAGATAAGACTGGATGTGGCATTTAGTGATGTGGTCCAACCATGGTAGGGTTGGTCCAACCATGGTAGGGTTGGTAATGCCGTAGGTCCAATCCCGGTAGGATTGGATTTGATGATCTTGGAGGTCTCTTCCAACCTGGTTGATTTTATGATTACCTCACCTGCATGGGGCATTTGTGTTTTCTGTCTTGTATACTGAGGGGGTTGCTGGCGTGCAGGCTTGCCTCTGCACTGGACTGTGCTTCAGCCATTCATTACTGGGACAGGTGCAAGCGCTTCTCTTTCTCCTTGGGCCGAGTAACGCCTTTGAGGTGCACTGCCAGGCCCATCAGGACACCTGGCAGGACAGGGCTGCGCCCGCACCACACACAGGGACAGGCAATCCCCGACTCCACGGGCAAGAAACCCGGGAAGAATGGCCCCATGCCCACCCCAGCACCCCTGCACAGCAACCTCACCTCCT
>NW_008686895.1:0-1723 GCF_000695815.1 Acanthisitta chloris | reverse complement strand
CTTGGCTGCTGCTGGGGGTAAATCACAACAGTCCTTTGGTGGAGCGCGCAGGAGGATGGGGAGGGCTGGTGTGTGCCCCAAGTGGATTTGATTTTGGGTGAGAATAGTCGCTTAATTGACTTGTATGACGTTAATGACTGTATAACACTATCATCACATCCATGGTGGCTACGTGTGTGTCATTTCAGTGAGCACCTCATGACATCAGTCTCAACTACCAGCATTCTGGGGATCTGAGCCTGACCTCCCTCTGATCATTGCACCAGGGAAGAATGAACTTTGATAAACTGAACGAGCGCAGCAGTACCAGAATCAGGACTAACTTAAATATGCAACGTGCAGCAACCTCACATCATCTTTCTTGCTTGAAAGACAGCCATCGAGGATGAAGAACAAAATCATGGACTAAATGGATTCAACATTTTTCTTCGTGGGTGTTTTATAAACATTTGACAGCGATGTTGCACAGACTAAAGGAATGGTATCAAAATAGATAAACAGGGAAGCTGATGGAATACTGGGAAGCATGGAGGCGTGGCATGATGGAAATGGTATGGAATAAGGGGTGGAATGGAGGTTAACCTAATGACTGAAAGCAATCAACACGGATCAAGTAACGCCCTGATCAAATGGCACGGTTACTATGGAATTAAGTATTTCAGAATGCACCAGGGAAAGATGCTTACCTGGGAGGACAGCTTCTATTTCTTTTCATAGCTGGCCAATGGGAGAAGTTTTATATTCTTTCTCTTTCTTATTACTCCTCCAACCCAAAGCAACCTTTACTGTTAGACTGAATGTATTCTCTAGACCCATGAATGAACCTTTGTATATGGAAATCTACCTTAACATTCTTTGTGCAATAACAAAATATCAAAGAGCTCAGCCCTGGGTTTTTGCCAACTGTCAGACAATCTCTGAGATAGGACAAGGTTGAAAAATTCAAGGCAATTGTAGCAAAGCCATTCAGAACCAGATTACCAAAGACTATCAAAGACACCTACAAACACAGACAGGGACCCTTTTCAACTCCAAGTAACTTTTAACAATTGTGGAAGCAGGGGAGAAGGAAAAGAAGCTTCTCCTGTTCACTCACCTGAAACTGATGCTAGATAACGACTTAAGACACAGTCTTGATTTTCTTCTGGATGATCAGAAGACTGGACTGACGAAGATCCTAATACACAATACTTTCAAAAAGAAAAAAAAAAGTCACACCAGCAGGCTGAAAAAAATCTGCTTAGCAACATCAATTAACAGACATTTACAACAGCTTTTCTGCAAACCAGATGTCAGACTTAACAAGAAGCCTCTCTTCTCTGCTGGGTATCTAGGCAGGTATCTAGGTATAACCTCAGATTCCTGTGTCAGTTTGAGTGTAAGAATGGAAATTATTGTTCATTCTTCAAGCACATCACTTCAAAAGGGAAAACCAGAACTCGACAGATGTTCAGCTTCCACAAGAGGATGGACAGAGACAAAATCAAAACCAATCGCCTTGCTTTTATGCTGATCTACCTTGACAAGATGGTTCCATGCCCCATCTCAAGTTAAGACACCAGATGCCATAAAGTCAAATGTAATCTCTTTAAGAGCAACTACTTCATAACACATAATCAGCTACGCTGCACTATGTGACTCCCCTAGCCTTACGTAAAAGCTTAAGTGCTGCGACAGAACACATCAGTTTAACCTACATCCTCTCTTACCTTTGCCCCTTCTC
>NW_008686894.1:58770-70920 GCF_000695815.1 Acanthisitta chloris | reverse complement strand
TAACCACTGACAGCCAGAGCTCCGCACAGCGCACCTAAGCAGAACCGAGCGTTTGATGCCAGTCCTTGCAAATGCAGTACTTCCTACTGTTCCTCTGCGTCCACTGCACCAGGAAGTAAATCACAGAATCCAAGAACGGCTGGGGTTGCAAGGGATGTCAAAGATCACCTATTCCAACACCCTCCCATGGACAGGGAAAACTTTTGCTAGACCAGATTGCTCAGAGCTCCATCCAACCTGACCTTGAGCACTTCCAGAGATCCACAACTTCTCTGGGCAACCTGCTCCAGTGCCTCACCACCCTCACAGTGAAAGAATTTCTTCGTAAAATCTAATCTAACCCTTCTCTCCTTCAGCTTGAAGCAATTCCCCCTTGTCCTGTCACTCCATCTTTCTCATAGGCTCCCTTCAGGCACTGGAAGGCTGCAATTACTTCACCCCACAGCCTTCTCTTCCCCAGGCTGAACAATCCCATTTCTCTCAGCTTTCCCTCACAGGAGAGGTGCTCCATCCCTTTAGTCACCTTGGTGGCTTCCTCTGGACTCACTTCAATGCCCTTCCTGTGCTGAGGATCCCAGAGCTGGATGCAGTACTCAAGGTGGCATCTCACCATAATAAAGCCTGGGTTTAGAAAAGAATTCCAAACCTTTCCAATTTAAAAGGAAGGACAAGTCAGTGGCTTCAGTCAGAATTGAGCTATATCTACAAAGACAGAGAAAATAAACCAAGGCTTCTGTTGTTTTTTCACTTTTCCTGTTACACACTGCCAGCCCTAATTCTCTGAGTTAAACTGTTGTAGTGGTTATTCATATTAAAGAATTATTTTTTTTACAAATATATTCAGTTGTCACTCTTGTTTCTACAGAACATTCTTGTTCACAACGCTGCAGACCACTGCTTTACAGTATAGTCCACGTGCTTCAATGTACAACCACACTGCAAACACCAGAATTTGGGAACCAGTCAATGTAGTGACACTGAACTGCAGCTATCAAAATAAAACTCTCCTCCCTCCATTCACTCCAATGCAATTCAAGACTATTCAGCAGTGCAGCAAAGCCTCTCTCCAATGCTTTGCTTTCAAAATAGTCTAAGTCACTTTTTCAGTTGCAGCAAGGGGTCCAAACTACTGACAGTCATTTCAAACCTTGCCTATCACCAAATATTTATACCAATTCTAGTGTGACTGGCTCGAGGACACACCAAAGATGCAATGCTAAGGAAATGCAGAAAGGCTGCAGCACCAAGATAAAATGGAAACCTGCACGAGCTTAAGGGTGAAATTCACAACTCATCAGCACTCTCAAAGCAGAAGCACATACTGACAGGTACATCTCACAAAGGTGCCCTCGGATTGTTTCAAAGCCAGAAAAACCAAACCATGCTGCAGTGTCTCCTGCAGAAACAAACGACCAGTTACAAACTGTGCTGCCCCAATGCCAGCCATTCAAGTCAAATAGGAGGGGTTCAGTCTTAGAATGCCCCCAGCAAACCACTCATCCATTGTTGTTTAGTCTATGTAAAGCAAATGTCAAGGATTTGTAGTGACAGCACAGGTGCCCTTGTTTTTGCCCTTATAAATCTCAAATGGCTTCACAGTGCTCAGCTTTCTCACCTCACCTCCTTCACAACAGTAGGCCAGACATACCAACACTTCATTAACAATTTTTTGTAGTAAATCTGTATGTGCTTGGGCCAAAAAAAGTCCTTCCAATCCACATCTTTTTTTGTTTGGTGGTTGTTTTTTTGTGTTGGTTTTTTTTTATTTTGGGTAGTTCACCAATCTTGTGCTCAATGGATCAAAATACACTGGAAGACCAACATATAATTAAGTGTATGAAAAAAGCCACTGTAAAAAACTAATAAATCACTTATTCAATTTATGAAAAACATTATTTGGATATTTTCAGTCTTCTGAATCCTAAGCAGGAAAAAAAAAAAGGAGGCTGAAACCTGTCATGAAGCTGCAGTTACCCACAGGGGCCTCAAATAATAAGAAATTAACAATGACAATGTTTTCATTCTAAAAATAGTTCTGTTTTTCACTGCAGATTGTGAAGATCTCCCCAAACTGCCTAACCCAGGAGCTCATGATTAGAACAATACAATTTTTCTATAAAGAAGAAAGATAAAATTGCCTTTTTTGTTGCTGTTGTTGAATGAGCACTTATTTGGTCAGAATGTCTTCTTTCTCCCTACCCTCCCTTCAACTAGACAAACAACATTGCTTTCTAGAGAGTACCAAAGGAGTCATCACCCTACACAGATGAAGACATTAGGTGTTCTCTATCTCAGACAACTATATTCATAGATTTCAAATTACTTCATGCTGCATTAGTCACCACTGGCAGATTTATCTGCCAGGGCAATCTAGGAATGAATTATCTAAAATCAGGACTTAAAACTTTAAGTTAATTGTGTGAGCACATCACACCCTCACTTTTATAGAGATCAAACTTAAATGTGTAAAATGCCTGCTCATGGTGAGCAATAAAAAATTTAAAAAACCAACAAAACTACTGGTAAATATCATCATGGCAAGTATTTTTTACCTCTGTAGATCTCTAGTGAGCTTTATAAAAACAACACACACCACCTTTCCTTTAGGCTCACTCCCTGAATACAAAAATTGTCTGAATGGAACTTGGTTTCAGCTGAAATTTTCTTCAAAGTCATATTTGGTATCTGCTGAAGATTGAATGGAAATTTGCTTTAAGACATAATTAATCAAATGCTGCTTAAATGAGATTAAATAAACTAGTATGCCAGCTAACAACCTAGTGAAGTGAATTTAAGGTGAAACATTTGACATAAGCAATCATCAACAGCAGCATTACTGTTTGCCAACTGTGCACTGTTTTCCAAAATAAACACAGGAGGGCTGACATGTACAAATGCAAATTACTACCCGCAACAACTGAGTCATACCAGAGTTTTTGTTACAAGAGTCTATTTCTCTCCACTAACAGCAGCATGCAGCCCATCTGTTTGTCAGAACCACATCTCCATGCTCATTAGCATCTATTCTTTTGGGAAAATCCCTTGTGACATACTTCACTGGAATGGGATGAACCAGTGATGAAAACTAATCACCCTGGTATATGAAGAAACTCTTCTCTGGCCTCAGACAGCTGAGCCCCACTGCCTACTCCCCCTTGTCCAGTGACAGCTGGATCAGCCACAGGCAAAAAATCCCCAGACATCCAGGACTGTGCACATAACATGCACAGACACACAAACTGCAGAAATTGAAGAGCTGAGAGAGAACAGTCAGTAGTCTCAAGCAACACCAGAATGAAAATTGAGTTCCTAATCAACTTTGTGAATCTCTCTAACTTATCAAATAGTAAACTATTATCCTTTCTGGTTAAAATGTATTGAAAACACAATATAGCTGAAGAAAACTGTGTCTTAATTAAGGAAACCTTAACAATTACAGAAGCTCCTTGCAACAAGTCTTCACATTCTCCACCAGCTGCTTTTCACTCAGCTCAACCATCTCCCTGGATGGAGTCACCCATGCAATTCCCTCTGAAGCACCATCTCATTGCCTCTGTCTTTGCATTCCTTTCTCTCTCCAGCCCCCTTCCCATATTTACTTGGGGTTGGCTATTCCCACATTCCCCTCTCAAAGAACATGGCAAGCTTGCACTCCCTTTGTGGGCTGTTCCTATACAGTCTTTCCCCACCTTTCCCCTTACATTGGCAGCCAGACAGGCTTTTTTGTGGATCTACTCTAGTGTCAGAAGGAAAACTGCAATGATAGAAGATAGTGATGCAGTCACTTAATAATCACGTTAAAACCTGTAGGAAAACACTGAATATGTATTAAATCCAGTGTGTCAGGCAAGTTAATTATACTAAATTTTAGAGCTCTATCAATGGTTGGTTAGGATTATTTAATGGTTTAGATAAAATGCCTTTAAAATCCACTTACTTTAGGGACAATCTGTCAGCCTGAATTCAAATTAAGGGTTCAAAGCTGAACCTTCTAAAACCTACACAATTTCAACATATATATGTGCAACCCCCCCACATTATCTATGAGCTAAGAATAATCAACACAATATGCCTAAAAAAATAAACCCCCACACACTGGGTGTATATGTGTCTACTGACTGACCTTCAACATGAATAATGAAAACAGAGGAAGGCAAAGACTTGCCTTTTGTTCCATGAGAATCCACAGGACATTTCAGAAGTATAGAGACAAGATCATCAAATAAAATACTCATCTCACAAAGAAATCTCCAATTCTTTCAGATCCCTCTGCTCCAGCCCATCCAACCTCAATTTACTCCTGACATACCCTACACTAGCAACTGAGCCTTCTCCAGCCTGTAGACCTTAACAGCAGTGTCTTGAGCTCTGTAAAACTCTTGCTCTCAACACCTGTGGATTCACAATAGCATAACTAAATTTTCATGCACAAAAATTAAACCCAGTTACTGTCTTTCCTTAGGTGGGAATTACTTATCTAACTTCTGAATCATAAACTATGTTAGAAGATGCAGCACAAAGTAATAACAAAACATCTTGTTTCTAATCTAAAACTGCTGCAAACTGGCCACAAACAGCTCCCGTTTTCTTCAGGGAATGATTACTCTCCCCTCTTGTCCAGTCTGAAGCTGCAATATTGAGATCACCACTGCATTAAAAAGGAGGTATGATGTCCTGACTTTACAAGACCAACAGTGCTGTACCAGGGACAAGTCAGTTTCCTGTTTCTTGAATTTATGCATCAGAACTCTAGCTCAAACCCTTCAACTATTTCCACATGAGAGCAACAGTTACATGCTGACTTTCCCACTTTCTGAAACCTTTACAAGCACCATGTCACAAAAAAAAGTACACATACAAGTGCAGGTAAAAATTCATACTACTTCCACTGAATTTGTAGAAAGCTATCCAACTGCAAATCACTCTGTGATATATGGCACTGTTTTTAAAAATTATTTTTATTGTCATAATAGCTACTTTCAGATTAAAACAGACATTAGAGTTTTGGCACATTTCAGAGCTCATAATTTGGACAGGAAATCTCAGCTGCCTTAACGTGTCGGAAGCCCAAGGCACAAGGTGGTTATAGTTGCACAATCATCTAAGGTAACCTCTCCCTCCTTGCCCCCCAGGGGCAGCTCAAGTTTCAGGTGAAGTTAATTGTTCAGCTCCAAGCTACATCCCCTTCTTAATCTCCAACTGATGACTGCAGCTTTAACAGCACTGTAACATGCAGCAGTACAATTTGAAACACTCATGCATCCATCTACAATTTCTCCACTGGCAAAGGGCAGGTATTTTCCTGCAACTTCTTGGAGCATGACCACATCTCCTCCTATGCCTGTATTAATTCAGGCCCAATCTCCCCAATATTTTGTGCAGAGACTCTTATATGAAGTAGAGGGAATCTACATGGACAGGTATAAATGCTGTCACTGGTGCCACTGAGAGCTACCAGCCTGCAGGTAGGAGCCTGACCCTAGGAAAAACAAGGCCACTGCCCTCCATCCCTAGTGGGGAGATGGGGGTTGCAGTAAGACAAGGGGAAGAAGCTGGTTCCTCTGCTGAGGCTGGTTCTAAAACCTGCTTCAACTCCTCACATTTTATTCTGTGAGAAACAAAGCTGGACCCCAACTTCAATTATCCTTGCTGCAAGACAGTGTTACACAGAGGTTAAGCAAGACTAAGATCCAGCTGGTCACAGAATCAAGACTGGATAACAATGACCTTTTTCCCCTTGCATAATCTCTCTTAGAGGTGAGTATCTGAATACTGTCTTATTGCAAAGGGACAATCTATGCCTGGAGAAGATGAGACCCTTTGCTCTCTGCACACAGTACTGTACCTACAGGATACAGAGACCTGTCCCTGTTTCCATTCCTGCCCAAACCTTCCTCCCTCCATCATACACACAGAAACAGAGGACTATCTGTGTCTGAATCCTGATAAAAGGGGGCTTAATTTCTCCACTCCTCTCAATAACCTGAGACCCTTACGGAACTGCAGACATGACTATGTCTGAGAGTTCATAAAAAGGAAATGAAATGAACACAAGGATATCAAACCAGAGACAATCCTGCCAAAGATTCACACACAACAGTCACCTCACCCTCTGCCCCAAAGAAAGTGGTGGACACAGAAGTGCCTGTCTCCTGTGCCACCCAAGAGCCTCAGGCCCTGAGGCAGGAGCTCACAGAGCTGCCAGTGTGAGCTGCTGGTCAAGGTGAAGAATCCATTCCAGTCCAGCCACTGTGTAAACACACTCATGTCTTCAGTAAAACTATGATGATCAAAACCCCCCCAGCCTACTTAACCCATGAACTGCAGAGCAGAGCTGTTTTCCTTGATTTGGATACCCTGAGAACAAGTACAAGCCCATATTTTGAGCAGATATACGGGCAGTCATAAAACACTTAAACCCACTTATAGTTGGAATTTTAAAGATGACCAGACAACTCTGATTTCTGGGATTCCCAGAGCAGACCTGATTTTGTTTAGGGAATAATGCTCTTGCAGGTTTTTAGGCTTATTTTACAGAAACTGTATGTGTCAAGATATGCATGCAATTTAATATTATTAGACTTGAAAGCTGGGTTCAGTCACTTCACAGCAAAATAAAAGTTATTTTCCAAGATTGAAAACAGAATCACTTCACAGCAATAACAACACAAATCTTCAATAGATCATTCCTCTTCCAGCCCAGCTCACCAAGAATAAGTTTTACAAAAGAATCAATCTGGCAAAAATAAAAATTAAAAAACTGCAACTTGAAACATGCACTTGGATACAAAGAAATCATATTACCTCAATGATTTTCCAAGGCAAGATCAGTTACAATGGATGGCAAAATACAGGAAAAAATGATCTAGCTAATATTCATAAATAGTTACTCCTACTGCTAAAGCCTGTGTGTTAAATAGCTGTGGGGCCTATCAGCATTCCTCTGAAATGACCAAGTAGTTTAATAACTGAATTCATCCAGGCATTCTTCCTGCATACACCAAGGTATCTATCTATGGACAATCTCACAGCAAATACTCACATGCAGATTGTGCCTAAATCACTATTATTAAACTTTGAGCAGTGAATATTGCTCTAACTGAATACTCCTACTATTTGAATTATATGCACTACATTTGGCCTTCTTCAGAGGGAAAACAAAATTGGGTTGTAATGCTCCCTTTAGGGTGATGCAGAGCTTCCCACAGGGAAATGTGGGTTGTAATGCTCCCTTTAGGGTGATACAGAGCTTCCCAAAGGGAAATTTAAACAGCCTCAAAGGATAGAAAAAATATCTTTCCTATAGATAAAAACACTGAAAGAGACACACTGAATACAACATATAAGCTCCAAGTGATTAATGAAAGTCTAATATTTTATAGCTTTACTCAAAGTTCAGTGCAGTCAGCAGAAATGTGTGATGTGTTTCATGTGCCAATGCTCTGCTGTGTATTCTTATGCTTTATTATAAACCAGCAGTATCCTAATTCTTCTGGGATCCTTCCCCACAAATACAATGGACAGATTCTATCTGAGCAGCCCTCCACCGGGAGAAGCTCTATTAGCCTTACTAGATTAAGGATTTCTCTAATGGAGCTGCTGCTCTGTCTGGGCACCACTAAGAAGATAGAGACAGAAACACATCCTGAGCCCACGCTGCTCCAGCACCCCACCTTCACAGCATATGTTCCTGAAAAGCAGGAAGCACTGACTGCCTGGCAGTGAGAAAAATATCCTACTCTGCCAAATTTATCATTTAACACTCTCCCCTCCCCCTTTCCCAAACTGTGTACTTAAAAGATGATTCCCACCACCACCACCGCTTTGCTTCCTACTTCATATTCCTCTCCTTGCCAAGGAGAAATCCCACGATCCTGTCGTCTTTAGATTTACAGGGAGGAACAAACAACTTTGGTCTCACACGTTTATCAGCATACTCGTTTCCTCTTGCACTGTTCCGTAAAAATCCCCTTCCACCCTTGTCTAAGCTCTGCGCATGTTGGCAAACAGCTCACAGCCTGGGAAGCTTTTCCCACTGAATTTTCTTTTCACCCCAATAAAAACTCTCAGGCCTTGACACTTTAAAGTTTCACTAACAGTGACTCTGCTACTCCATTTGTCCTGAGGATACATACTGGATTGAAGACACTAGCCCAAGAAAACTAGTTGCAGAGCTCTTAGGGAGTAGCAACTGCAAACCACCTCAGTGCATGGCCCCGTTGCAGAGGAGTGGTTTTGCTCAGCAACACAAAGCATGCTGAAGCCAGGTCTGCACAAGAAACAGGAGGCAAATTTGAAAGCTAACCACAGAATACTCTTTTCAAAGTCCCCTCCCCTCTTCCACACCTGCAGACTTGACTTCAGCAATCCTATTACGAAATTTTAATCAGTTTTCTTTCAGACAACAATGCATAGCTTTTTTTTATGCCCCTCCTCCAGCAAGCTAATAAGAGAAAAAAGCCAAGCCACCCTGAACACTTGCTTATGCCAACAATGGAACAAAGTGGTGAGGAGCTGCCAGAGCTCATCAGGTGATGGTATTCTACCTCCTGGCCAGCCTGGTAGGAGCCTCCCCACCCTGGCACAGCCCCAGGTACCTACCCAGACACTGTGCTGGGCAGTGCCTCCTCCCCAGATCCCTTTCTCAGGGGTCAGGCACAGCTCCTGGCTGGTGGGCAAGACTCTACATCACGGAGTGGGACCGGTTCAAGAGCGATGGGGCACCAGCTGTGGGCTGAGGTGGCATGTGTGAGGTGTGGTGGCACCCTCCTGGGCTCTGTCCCCGGCAAAGCAGGCAATGCTGGTGGAGCAGAACATGGGACTCCACAGCTTTCTGTGACCGACTGTCCTCCTGTGCTAATCTGCAGCCTCTGTGCCAGCTTAGGGGATATAATTAGACTCACAAAGAAGCCTTGTAACCGCTCCCCGCTAAGAGGCTGCAGCAGTTTAGATTAGTCCGACCCACTCCGGTGAGCACTGCCTGTGGAGCTCGGTGGGAAAAAGCTGAGCAAAGCCCAAAAAATGAAACCAGAAGACTTCCTGGAGGAGGAGGAGGAGGAGGGAAGGAGGAGAGAAGGAGGGGGATTTTTATTTTTCATTTGAAGTAGCGTTTGACACGGTGCACGGAAAGTGCACTGAAATTATGCCACTGGAATTGTTTGGGGGTTTTTTCATATGTTCCATCCTTTCCTTTTGCAACCTTCTAAGCAATTACATGGGTGACTGGACAGGTCTGGGGTATCACAATGTAAAGAAGTTAATCTCACCTATGAGATGACAAAGCTAAAACCACCTCCAGAACAACCCAGGCCTCTTAGGAGCTGATGGGCTATCAATGGCATTTGAGAGTTACAGATGTTTTTACTATAGATGAAAACTAAACAGTCTTCTCAGGGAGCAGCACTTCACCCAAAGAGAGGCAGCTTGTGATATCCATAGAAATAAACAACCTCAGTACTCAGAAAGGCGTTGGAAATCATCACCTATAAAAAACATGTGGCAGGTACATCCTTCCATCCCTCCATCAGGGAGACTGATGTTACAAATTCTGGGGAATTCTTTCAAAGGACAATTTATTTTCAAAGGTATTTTGAAAAAATACACTTTATTCCATAGTCACACAATTAATCCCCTACAACTGGTCAGATTTGCACAAGTAAGCTTGCCGTGGTTGCTTACCATCATCATACCTGAGGCTGTAAAGGATGCAGTAACTGACTGCACAGAGCTGCTCTGGAGGGAAATGCAAATGATTAGTTATGTTGTACTCTTAAGGATCAGACCAGCAAATGAGGAGAAACTTTCCTCTTATATACTGGCCTATGTCTCGAGAACACATTTTCCTTTGGTTCACTGACCCATCACACTAAACATACAACTATACATTTTTACTGGTTTGGTTCTGTATCACAGCAGACTGACTGCACTGCAGCATCCTTACCAAGTCACTGACCCACAATCCTGTGTGTGTAAAATGAACACCTTTTCACGGGTCAGAGTAGGATGTGCTTACAGTTGTAAACACTGGGAGTACCACGGATTTACAGAAATCCTCAAACTTCAGGAAGGAGGAGGAGGTTGGCAAAAGAGCAAAAAGTGGTCTTATTTCATGCATGTATATTTGAATTTTAATAAGAAATCTAGTGTTAAGACAGCATATGACAGAATTACAAAATTACACAAAAGCCCAATAGCTCAACTGTGTGAAGCTGCTGAAGTTAGATGATGCATGGCTAAAACTTTCTCAGCCAGACCTCAATACTCTATTAAAAACCAACTTGATTACTCACAGATGTTAAAGCCAATGGAATGACTGTTCTTTTGAAGTAGTCTGAATAAAGGTAAGCTAGCCTGATCTCTTGCTTCATTCGATGACTCACTTTTCTAACATTGTTTCTGAAAAAGTTTAAAAACCGTGGAGTTATTGCTGTGTGAATGAGGATACAAAGTCAAGCTGACAAATATAATTCTATACTTACTGACTTATTTGGCAAAAAAGAGAAGCAAAATTCAAGTGGAGGAAAAAAACCTTTTTTCTTGAATTTCCAGCAGAAAGTCCATCTTCACTGTACATCACAGAAGAATAAATTGCACAGAGTGAATACATATGAGTGAACATGTGAATTCACATAGAGTGAATCTAGTGTCTAAAAAACTGTTAGAATTACATTGATGCAGTGGTAAAAGAGGAGGAAAACTAAGTATCTCCTTAATTTTAAAGAAAAGGAAAATCCAATCCTCAAAATATAGTTGACTAACAGGATTTTAAATTTGCCTTTAAAAACCTTTTATTTTTGTCAGTCCTAATCTGCAATCAGACACCGATGAGCTGTACTGCTAGGCTGCAGCCAGAACAGCAAACAGACTAAGCAAGCATGTCTTACCTTCACTACAAGGACTGCTGGGCACACCACTACCTTTGCTGGAAAACAGCTATAAATAAACAGTCACATAATTGCTACGAAAGTATTTCTGAAACACTAACTGAAATTTTGAAAATATCACTGAAAGAACTAGGATTATTACAGGGCTTACATTACATATAGGATCCAGAGATGAGAAGGTGTGTGACCAGACAACTGCCATGCACAAGATTTCAGCCTAAAGAAGAATAGAGACTTTTCAGAGAAGTATCTTGAGGGCAAAGACCCCTCTCACTCAAGGCCTTATTTCAAGTGTAAACCTGCCTCTCTCAAGGAGTACAACTAAATAATCAACCTAGAATCATTACTCTAGTTGTTGTTGGATTACAGTATAGAGAGAAAAGGAACCAACATTCAACATCACACACTTGGTATTAATGCAGACATGCTTATAAAGCTATGACACTGAATGATAACCAGTCTATGTAGTACCAAACAACTGTTCTTTACTAAATGCTCTTCTCTTAAAAGATGAAACTGGAATGATAACCAGTCTATGTAGTACCAATCAACTGTTCATTACTAACTGCTCGTCTCTTAAAAGAGGAAACTTAATGCAGACATGCTTATAAAGCTATGACACTGAATGATAACCAGTCTATGTAGTACCAAACAACTGTTCTTTACTAAATGCTCTTCTCTTAAAAGATGAAACTGTATGTTTCTAGTTCAAAGGAAACCCCTGCATGTCACAATCTGAGCTTCCAGGAGGATTTACCTTGTTACTGACAAATAAAACATCAACTAGGACCTTTGTAAGTAAAAAACAGAATAGATCAAGAGTTAATCCCCCATCTTCTCCTCTCCCATACCTGGAATGAGAAAATAATGATTCAGGGTGAAAAGCTTTCAAGATTTCACTGGGAACACATATATCAGTTTCACTAGGAAAGACTTCCCAGATCCCTTTTCCCCCCCCACTCATTTTAATAACCAAAGCTGTGGGAAGTACCCTCCTCATCACCAGAGCAGCATCAAAGGAAAAGGAGCATCTGTGATCAAGCCTGTTAACAAAGGTGCCTGTCCCTTTCTCTCCTCCACTCGACTCTGGCGACCAAGGCAAACATCACTCCTCTCTAAGCCTTCCACCAGGCTGTCCACAGTCACATGTCTTGTCAACAAAAATACACCAAATAAGTGGTTAAAACCCTGAATTCTCAGTACGCCTGCTCCTTCAAGATCTTCTGGGAACCACACTTGGAATACTTTTGCCTAGACTGACCTTTCT
>NW_008686894.1:56729-58729 GCF_000695815.1 Acanthisitta chloris | reverse complement strand
TGCCGTGTGTGTCCTCAGGCAGAAATCTTTAAATGATATACATATTTTTGAAATACCTTAAGTTGTTTAATGACAATAACAGCCGCAAGAGAGCGCTGCCAGCAAAGGATTCACTCACAGGGAAAACACGGGCTTGAAGCTATACAGAACACCAAAAAAACCCCACAAACCACCAACAAAAAAACTGTTGTGGTCAGGCAGTCTTATTTGCACATTTAAAAGGAGTCCTCAGACATTTAATTGCTAGAGCTGCGGTCTTCAGAAGTCAGGAGCTGTTCTGAGTGTCTTCATTTTTGAAGGTGAAATTTGAGACACATTCATTGCTCTTTGTGTTTACAAAGGGAGATTACTCAGCAGTTTTTGGATTTTACACACCTTTAAAATGACTCACTTCAACTGAGACATCTGAAATTAAGGAATTTTCTGGATCTTTATAACTCACTAAAACTCAATGCAATGAGCTAAAACAACAAAACTGTGTTTGTAAGCTTTGTTGTTTGTTTATGATCTCTACGCACTGGGTATCTGAATACCTTGTACTCCCTGGTTCCTACCCTTTTTTAAAAGTGCCGACAAATTTTAACTACAACAAAGCCTATTCTTCTGGAAGCAGCAAATGGAACTGTAGATTTTTTCCCATGCAAAATAGGGGTTCCTGTTTTTGCATTTTCAGCTTCTAGTACCTTATCATAAAAGGAAATGACTTCCAAAAAGTATCCCTAAAAGAGAAATGACCTAGAACTTGAAAACAATAAAATAAAAATATAAACACATGCCTAACTTACAGACTTCTAGGGGGAGAGAAATATTCTAAAAGATAGAAGTAATAAAAGCAACCTACTAATATTCAGATGTCTTAGAATGGCAAATTGAACCAGTATTTTGACAGACAAGTTACTGACAGGATTCTATGATACAGGTATCTATACAAATCCCTAAAATTTCAGCAAAGCAGCATATCCTACCTTAAATGCCCATTTTCACCTGTCAAAATTCACACAAAGGTCTACACAATTGCCTTTTGCCTTGCTGTCAGTCATGGTAAGACCTATAAAACCTGTGGCATTGCTCTTTGGTTTCTCCTCCCATACATCGGGTAACCAGCTGGTCTGACCTCCCATTTGCCAGTCACCCTGTGTCTGAAAAACAGAGCAAACTGCAACATCACACTACAGTCAACAGTGCCTCTTCTAAAAGAAGCTATGCTGGAAGGAGTATTACCTTGTCACAGCACAGCAGAGTAGCCCCTTTCCTATCCCATGCCCTAGTAAGTTGCATTTTACATAAAATGAAACTAAAGAGACCTGCAAAATGCTCTGCTTCTATCTGTGAAAACAAGTAAATGCAATAAATTATCAAGCCTTAGTGTCCTTAAAGAGTTCAGTCATTAACTTAAACGAGTCAGGATGTCATGATCACAGTTTGCTCTGGTTTTCCTTGTACCTCAGCCCAACTGTACAGGCTTGAGCAGGATGGAACAGCAATTTCATTTATAAATAAGATATGCACTGTCAACAAAGAGGTATTAAGTTGCATGAGGTATAACATCATCAATCTTCCTGCCTGCTAAATTCACAATAGCCTACCATGATAAAGCTTTCATATTCTGGAACTGTTTTTCCTTGCTCTGCCTTGGGGAACTAGACAGGCACATCTGGATGTCTGAGATTAAAGTGTTGCTCTTGGGATTTATGGTATATTATATAAGCTACAAAAATACTTTCTCCTCATCCTTATTTTGTGCACATTCCGCTACCTTTGATGGCTAGATAGCATTAAACTGCTGATGTCATCCTCTTACCTCAGTGTTTGCTATGATTTATCAGAATTCCTCTAAAGGATAATAAAACATTTTTAATGAGCATTTATCATTAGGAAGCATCTAAAATGCTTCACACGTTGAATAAACAGTTATAAATGGTGGTTCTAGCAGGGTTTACTTTGAAATATCTTGGAAATTATCATGCCAGGTGAAGTGCTAAAGAAATTAACCTATAAGG
>NW_008686894.1:55425-56689 GCF_000695815.1 Acanthisitta chloris | reverse complement strand
AACATTCAAGAAAAACACAGCCTCTGACAGGGGTAATGCTAACAGTAGCAGCAGGAGTCAAAATACTTGGGGGATTTTTAGGCTGTCTTGCCATGGCTGCGGCAAAGGACCAGGAGTGAGGAACAGAAAGCAGAGCAGCCTTCGGACATGCTCCCCACCACCACCTTTGCCTGGAGTGGAGTGGAGTTAGCAAGCAGCATGCAGCTGCCTATGCTGGCCCAACATACTGCCTTCAGCAAGAAGGAACGTGCTGCATCCTTGGAGCACATGGCTGTGAAACCCTTGTGTTGCTTGTGGCCAGAAACCACAGGTACGTTTTGCCTCCCAGCCACTTACCACAACAAGCTCACCGTCCGATAGCTGTCCCAAATAAACCAAGCTTCCTCAGAAACCACATTCTGAATACTAGTCTTTCTACAGAGGTGTGGTGTTTTCCTACAGCAATTTCAGCTGCAATTTACCTAACCACAGCTAAGATGACCCAAAAACAAGAATGGGGAAAGAGAATTCCTCTGGTCCCAAGGCGTTTCAGGAGAGAGCCCAGCCTTAGTTTGTCTCATTCCTGGTTAAAACACTATAGCCACATGATGCAAATTACTGAGCCTTCACAAGCTGAGATGCTTCCAGTTTTATTTGAGAAAGCTATTTTGCTCTGACATGTTCCATGCCAGGCCAGATTTTGAAGATATCACCATCCCCCAGAATGCTTTCTCCCCCATTAGATGCCACCCCTGGTGCAGCTGCCCACTGGCCAGCAAGGCTGTTCTCAGAGCCAGATCAAAGAACTGACTCTGATTACAACTGCAACCCAGCAGAAATTAGCCAAAATTTCAGCTTTTGCCATTCTGTCCTTCCTCTGCACTCAGCATGAAGCTGGACTAAAAGCATAAGGGCTGTAAACTTGGCAGTGTGGTAGCTGTGTCTCTGTGCCAGACTTTGTTTTGCCAGGTGATCCAGTATTATGCAGATTCAACAGCACTGACCATAAAATACTATGGGTTTCTTGTGCAAGAGATATGATGCAAATTTCTTCAGTTATTCAGTAACGTCCTTCCTCTGCACTCAGCATGAAGCTGGACTAAAAGCATAAGGGCTGTAAACTTGGCAGTGTGGTAGCTGTGTCTCTGTGCCAGACTTTGTTTTGCCAGGTGATCCAGTATTATGCAGATTCAACAGCACTGACCATAAAATACTATGGGTTTCTTGTGCAAGAGATATGATGCAAATTTCTTCAGTTATTCAGTAACTAAAGACACACTTGCAT